>NC_062525.1:11254142-11291642 GCF_022655615.1 Tachysurus fulvidraco | reverse complement strand
TTCTTCTTCTTCTTCTTCTTCTATACAGGAACTTTGTGAATGTATGTTTGTGTTGCCCTGCAATAGATGTCTCATCCACACCTATTCACACCTCCTGCCCAGTGTTACTTCAGGACAAAGTGCTTACTGAAAATGAAAGATTAAAATATATGTACTCAGATCATTTTACCCCAGTGTTTCTCAGTCCTGAGTCCTGAGTGACCTTTTTAGTGCCTTCTGTTTCTCTCTGCTCTAACACACCTGATTTAGTTTTGATAATGATTGTATATTTTATGTTAGACCTCTTGCTCTATTTAAAACATAATCTAAAGAGAAATCACAAGGCTTATTGGTTCATCATGTTATTGACATGTTACGTTATTGGTTATAGATCTGAAAGAGAGTTGGTACAGTTTTTATATTATTATCATTTTTTAAGACAAACAGATAGACTCGGTCCCATGCAAGATCGAAAGAAGCAAAGAAGCTGTTTGGAAAAAAAAGGTAATTATTGAATGTAATATATATTTAACACAAATCAACAATGGGAGAAAATGGAAGTAAAAGAAAAATCATACATTAGTAAAGAAGAATTGAACTATGGGAAGCAGAATTTATAAGAAATCAGGGACTGACTACAAGAAACACTGGAAAATGTTAAATGTGCATAAATCTCTCTCTCTCTCTCTCTCTCTCTCTCTCTCTCTCTCTCTCTCTCTCTCTCTCTCTCTCTCTCTCTCTCCTTCATCCAAAAACAGCTTTGATATACAGAATTATAGAACTGTATGTGTGCGTGTGTGTGTGATTCTTCCAGTTATTCACGCCAGCAATGGAGCCGTAGAAAATTCTTGAGTCTCCAACATACACAGAATAAATTTTAGCTGCGGTTGTGAGGTGATTTTGACGGAACATTTGGAATGGATCTTTGCTGAACTGCTTGACAGACTTAGCTTAACCGTTCTCTCTATATGGTCCAGCAAAACCCCTATCTCTCTTTTCTTTCTGCACATACAGTATATGCACACACATACACACACATTTGAATTCAATTGCAGTGTTCAGTGCTATTTTATTTATCTTGCATATTCAGTACATTTAGGCTTAAGTCACACACTGAAATTTGTTCTCGTTCTACTTTGTCATGTGATTATCTGACCAAAACAAGAGCTGAACTTAAAGAGGCCGTTTGCAATATTAATAGCCCTGTTTAAAGAACTGAAATTAGAAATAACGACAAGCCTTTCATTAAACTACATAATTATTTGCTTTTTAAAGAAAAAAAAAGCTTATTTCCAGGCCAGAAATGTCGGAAATAAGCTTTATTATTGTCATCATTGTTTTTGAACTTTGAATCTTTGAACTTATATACATAGAATCAATTTTAGTCAATTTTAGCATTACAAACCATACACCAAGCCTAAAAATATAAAGAAATATATCCAAGAGTGTCTATGTACACATTTTTATTCAGACGAATTTAAATTATTGTGTATGTCGTTTTCAAGTCAGGCTTTGGACACACACTTTTTGTAACAAGTAAACATACCTACCACTGTAGAGTAATACAAGTCATTCTTAGATATTGGACATTACATTGAATGCCGGGCCACCACAAGCCACCAGAAAAGCTTCAGCTGTCCTTGTTATAGATTCTACACATCACTGAATCTGTACTATTGAAATAAACATCATGCATCTAAAAGATATTCCTCAGAAGGTGTTTTGATGATGGTGGTAAAGAGCACAGTCGAACTCGTCAGTCCAAAATCTTTCATCTCCTATCAGCATGGAAATGTTACGTCATAGGTTAAAGGTGATGACTCTTCCATGTTAATGACAAGTGGACCCAAACCAGTGTTTGTCCTTTGTCACCCATCTGTCTGAGGAGTCCCTTTACACATGCTTTATACCCTTTCCCACAACTGATGAAGACATTTATTTGAGATGCTCAAGTTACAGATGTTAAAGCACCGTGCAGCAGTTGGACTGATGTGTGTCTACTCTGGGAGCAGCTGGACCCTGTTGGGCGTTGTAACCATGGGTCGGTTCAAGGACAATCTGCAGAACGGGAAGTGAGCTCATAACAAATTTGCTTTTGGAAGGGGCAGCAGCGTGCAACTGACATCATGATCTCGCCTTCAAAACATTCCATTGTTGGGCCTGTGAGGGCTGCAAGGCGCTGGAATAGTTTCAGCATTATGACATTCATAACTGGACTTTCTGCTGCTGGACGTTCACACCAAAACCCAGGCGCATATGCAGTGCTCTGTCACAATTCTGTTTTTTTGTAGGATTTTCTAAAAATGCTAATATATTGTTGGCCCTCATAGGTAAGATGGTGCAACTGTGATTATTTGTGATAAACAATTCCTTTTGTATTAATGCCAAAGGTTCTGCTGCTAAAAGTTCATTCTGTTCTTAGATTTGGTCTCATATTGAAATCCATCAGTGTAATCACATCTACTCTACTTGCAGACAAAGCTAAATCAGAGCACACAAAACTTTTCTGTTCTTGATTTTACTCTTAAATTCTTTTTTCTCAAGTAGATTACATGTAACATTGTGATATTTCTATCACTTGTTCTTTATATAAACCTTTCTAAACAAATTAAACTCTCATGAGATTTTTTTTTAATGAAAACTTTTTTTGGCAAAATGTTATTTTCCTACTGTAATGTTATTTTATCAAGAAAAAATATCATTAAAAGCAGGTTTTAATACAAGAGGTCTCTGGCAAATTAACTGACCTATGAACTTTTTTCTTTATCATGCACTGTGATTTTCTTCACTACCTCGTCTTCGTTGTTCAGACAGACCAGCATCCTTAGCAAAGTCGACGCCTTTTAGTTTAGGAATTTCTTAGTAAAGATTCCTCTTGAATAGGTTTTAAGGAGAAGCTCTTATTTAGCCGTAGATATTCTGATTAGTGCCACTTGAGCCCAGAGAACTCTTAAGGGTCAGATAAAATTCTTTGTGAACACCGCAGCTGTTTCATTGGTGTTCAGTTTGGACATTGTTAAGGGAAGTTAACACATTTTATGTGGGCAGTGTGCTATGGTAGGTTTACCTGATAAAACACAATTCAAAGTGTGTGATATAAATATCTCTTTGGCCCACCTCCGATCGCTCCTCCTTCTATACAGAATCTGAACTAGAATCATTTTATGCAACATATACATTTATATATGTGGAATATTTATTTTCTTGCTGTTTCTTGTTGTCACGAGACATTCAAAACAATTTACAGCACACAGATGTGCTACTTTACCCTCACATATACTCATTATACAGTGCAATAGACAGGGGGATTAGCTTTTTCAATCATAACTGAAATCACAGTTTAGAATCCCATATTAGGTAAAAGTTCAACTATTTAGCCTCCTTATGCATAGTACCTATAATACACTTTGTAGTTTGCAGAGAATAGGAAGTAGGGTGCATTACGGACACATGACACTTTATAATGTGACCAGTTCCTTAACATCATGTTCTAGTGAAGTTTTTAATCTCACTTTTGTTTTATTGTTCTGCTTCATATTGTACATAAAAAAATCCTGTACCTGTATGCTTCCTGAATACGTTATGGCCTTATGGGCTTCCAAAATGCACCTTTAAATGAATTTTTCAGTTTTGCTCTGTAATTCTGTAATGGTTTTCCTTAGGCCCAATGTTGGGGAGATTCCCCTGGGCCACTTTAGCCACTCTGCTCTTTTACTCCCTTTTTTCCTCTTCTAATCCATCATGGCATATTTCCTCTGCTCTCTCTTTTGCTCATCAGCTCTAATGTTTAACTCTGTTTCTCTCCCACTTGTTTCTTTCTTTATTTCACTCCCACATTTATTTTTTGACACTGTTTCTAGTTCTTTCCATTGAACTCCTATGCTCTCGTATTTTGAACTGATGTATTTTCTTCTTCATGGAAGTCTATGTTCATGATTACAATTCTTTAATTGCGTTTGTCTTCCTGTGCTTCTTCCTTCTCTTAGCTGCATGTGATTCCTCACTTCCCTCTCTTTCTCTGCCACTCTCTTTCACAGTCAGTGCTTTATGTGTGTCTAAGCTTCGCATTGGTTCTTTCTCCCTCTTCCTCGTGTGCTCCCTTTCATTTGCAGCTTTCTTTTCTTTTCTATCCCTTTATACTTCCTTCCTTCCTTTCTTCCTCTCTGTTTGTTACTCTCCACCTCTCTTCTCTCTTTCGCTCTGTCTGTCTGTCTGTCTGTCTCTCTCTCTCTCTCTCTCTCTCTCTCTCTCTCTCTTTCTACCCTTCCCCCATGCAGCTGGTGCCCTGGGCTCTTGGTCCAGATGGTGTAGAGGGGAGGCAGGGGTTTGTTCTCCTCAACGCCCCACAGCAGGTCTTCTGTCCTGGGTAGCTTTACGCTGGCTTCCCTGCCTCGGCTGGAGACCCCCCTCCCACCACCACCCCAACTACTGCCAGCATTAATCTCCTAAACGATCCCGCCAGAAGCAGGATCAATACTCATTTACAGAGACACAGCCTGATCCCTTAATGTAGAGCACGGAGGATGGCTTTCTGCCTTCACCCCCCTCATCCTTTCCAAGCCCCTGTCTGCCTCCTCCCATGCATTAGAGACACAGAAGGTAAAAAGGGAAAAAACGGTCATGTATAATGACAGAAATAAAAAAAGGAAGGACAAGGAGAAAATGACAGACAAAAATAGAGGTCTGGTGTTCCTGCCTTTTTACTTAATCGGGTAAAAAATATGACTTTGGTTGATGAAGTCACCAAGTTGCTTTAACCTGCTGCTTTCTGCGGGTGCACTGGAGTCAGCACAGAGGCTCTTGAAAAGCGGTCACCTTATATTTTGCTCCAGATTGGTGGTCCCATCAACACCACTTCAAAATAGTGGCTTCTAACATCCTTGCTATTACTTTAATAACCAAATTTCTGGATGCCGCTTTATATTTGTGGTAGTATTATTTTTACTCTTTGTTTTCCAAGAAAATATGACTTCATGCTATGACAGCTTGATCCAAGGAAAACGGGAAAAGACTGGACTTTCCATTGAATTACAACTCGTTTTTTTTTTCCATTCTGCACTGCTTTAGCATGAAAGCAAAAATGTGAGTGTGTGTGGCTCTCGAAACACCTCGTCATTGAGCTCTGCTGAAGCCAGATTCTTACTAAAACACGCTTCTCTTGAGTCTGTTATTCAGAATGTTTCAGAACCTGTTAGTGCTCTGGTTTTAGCCCCAGTCAGGTTCACTCAATGATGTATACCATGTATATATGTATACTATGTGTTCTAGACATAATCTTTTGCAAAGTAGATTTTGAAGTGAGAGAGAGAGAGAGAGAGAGAGAGAGAGAGAGAGAGAGAGAGAGAGAGAGAGAGAGAGAGAGAGAGAGATGGACTTGATTTGGCTTAGAGTCCTAGTGGTACCACAAAAATCTAAAAACACAGGTTAAAATACAGGATTTGAGATTTTTGTGGTATCACTACGGCTCCAAGCTCAGTCAGGTTCATCCAATAAAAATCTCTCTCTCTCTCTCTCTCTCTCTCTCTCTCTCTCTCTCTCTCTCTCTCTCTCTCTCTCTCTCTCTCAGTCTACCTTTTCTTTTCCAGATAATTACAGTTGGAGCTGATGCAAACTGGTGACGTGGCAGTCATAAGGCACTACAGTGTTATCAACATAGCATCAAGTTTCCCAGAATGATTTGAATGGATGTCACTGCCATTCCAGTTTGGAATGAAATTATTCTACAGGACTCATTCTACTTTTTTCCATTACAATTCCCCCAAATATTTTAGATATAGGGAAGTATTTGTAGGGATGCATGCCAACATAAATGTTATAAAATAACGTTCTTATAATATTTGAGTCACGTGATACAAAGTGACATAACTCTGTCATTACAAGGCCATGGAATTTCCATAGCTAGACAAAAAAATAACTCTGTCATTGCTGTAAAGGACTTTCCCTTCATTCTAATACACTACATATAACTAGATATAAATAGTCAAGTGTCACATTGTTTTAAAATGGTGTGTTATGGCATCTTATATTTCAGCTCTGTTAAATGCTTTAATCTGGTCAGAAGGTGTTCATACATTTGCTATAACGGCAGCTCTGACAGTGCTGATGACGTGTATATTAATGCACTAATTTTAGTACATTTCTAGTCTATTCACAGGGACTTATATGGCAAACTAAGACTAAAAATAAACATCGTTTTTTTTTTTAAATATCTAAAAATTTGTCGCTCACCACAGATATGTCACTTAATGTCTAAATAAAGAAAGAATCATGTCAACTGATCCTCTTTGGGGGAAAATATTGGAATGTCAATATAGGTGTAATATCAATGAATATTATACACAATAAATAATTCTTGGTTTACTTTATGTTCAGAAAGAAAATGTAAGAAAAACATGTCAGCCTTGTTTTCTGCTTGAATTTGACTGCTGTTCTGCACATGATTTATTAAGAAACTAAAAAGGTTTCCAAGAATGAAAAAACATGGATGAAATCTTGAGCAATTATCACCATTAAAATAAAACTGTTCACACTATTGCCAAGTACCACTACGATTCTGTGGACGGTAATGCGACTGTAATGTGTTGTTCTTTCAGACCTCACCCTAGGAGTGGAGCACTTTGTCCTGCTGAATAATTCACTGGGTGCAGCCACATTCAGGGGAAAGTACTGAAATGACTAAGGGACTAGCACCTTCGTCAGACCAGTCTGGCCTTCACGTTAAGTAAAACAGCACATGTAGCTAAGAGCTACAGGATGCAACAGAAAAGCAACAGTTTTTCTGACTTCAGATGGAGGCGGTTCTTTAAATGGAATTATTGCATCATTTGACCTACATATTTGAAACATAAACATGATTCCAGGATATTTATCAGTTTTGTCACACTCTTAAGTTAATTCGCTCTACGTTAGTGTGTGTGTACGTGTGTGTGTAATTAAATTATTTTTGTAACCACCAGATAAAGAGATTTTGATATGGTGTAAGATAAATATGTTTGCTTTTATTGGTTTTGCTGTATACTGCATTAAATTATATAGATAGTCAATAGAAAAAGCAGTGTCCACTTAGTCCTGTACCACACCCAGCTGAAGTCCATCAGAAACCTGATAGTCATCAGCAGGTACAAGAATAGCCCAGCACTGCCCGCCATAACACCAGCACTGCTACACACACGTTTGTGATCTGGAACAGAAAAAAGCTCTGTACCACTCTATTGCATGGGAGCTTTTGTTTCACATGACTTTTGTGTTTCCATTAGTATGAATTCAGTTTTTCACATGTTGCCTTGTTGTTTATCATATTTCTGAATCTCACATCATATGATCATAGACTCGTAAATCTAATCTTATAAACTCTGCCTGTTACGACATCCAGGATATGCTACTGAACACTATCTTTCTTAGGACATCTCTTTCTATCACTCTGTATTCTTTCTCCCAATTTCTCTTGCTTTATCTTATGTCTGCAGCTCCCTCTCTCTCTCTTTCTCTCTGGTTGTGTGCAACAGCATAAACAGTCCCAGAGGAACAGCGATCTCTTTCATTGGGTGGAGGATTGAATCATCACAGAAAGGGTCCCATGATCCTTGCAGTGCCTTGGGATACACATCACATTCCTTCTTCCTACAGACACACACTCACACACAATCTGACCAACATTATGCTGACATTGCCTGGACCATGTAAACTTCAACGTTTGTAACAATAAATATAAATCAAAGTGTCCGATAAAATGTTAAAACTAGAAATTTTCCTGTCAGTTTTTTAATTAGGTGATTTCAGGTAAAATGCAACGTCAGGTGAAGTTTCATTTAAGCTCTAATATGCTTTGCCATCAATGCAAGCCATCAATCAGAACTTGACCTTCATCTATTGCTCTTTTTATGTAATAAAATTATCCTACTCTGATCTATCATACAAATAAGGAAAACTTGCATTCCAGTAGCAGGCATTCTATCCTTACCAATATGTTAAATCATCAGATTTGTACCTTTTATTTATTTTTTTTTACTACATACTACACTGTCTTTATGAAATCAATTGAAATTCAGCCACACATTTGTTTAATGTTATACATATCTATTATGAGGTCAGGTATAAAAAAAAGTGTATCTAAGATCGATTGGTTGGAATCACTGATATATCACAAGAAAGTCATAGATTATGTTAGATGAAACATCCATGAAAATTTAACCATTTTCTACACACCCACACGATGAAAACAAAAACAAATCAAAACAAAAAACACAGGCTACGGTGCTTCCTGCATTGACGCCACTAGTTTCTATCCACCGTAGGTTGAACATATGAAGCTACAGTAGGTTGGCCTAATAATAGATGTCCATGCATGTCTCTGGTCACTTGGGGCTCACTGGGTTATTCAGAGAGATCTTCTGTTTGAAGAATAGTTTAGGATGATGTGAGCTATGCTGAGGCGCAGCCACATGGACGGTACAGGGTGGCAGTTGGCACACTTGAAATAAGCCTTTCCACCTCAGCTCATCTCTGAGATATCTATTACACCTCCGTAATACATGCAGAGCTATCTTATTCTATCTAGCCTCTGTCGAGTTAAACCGTTGTTGTGCCATATGCATCTCCATTAAGCATCAGAAACTGTATAGCAATTATGAAACCAATACGGTGATTTAATTATGTAGTCTTTTCTTTCACACCAAAAAACAAATTAGATATAAAGTAGGTGTACCTTTGTGGTTCTCAAATGTTTTGCAGTCTGGGTATGACTTTAACTGTAAGAAAAATTCCATAGACCTACTCAGTACAAATGTATTTTACAAACATCATTCAATTAATTTATTCATATTATTAAGAGCCCTAGAAGTTATGCCTGGATGGTTCACCCACAGAATACCTTTTATTCAAATTTCCATTTGTCCAACCTGACGTTATTAAAAGATTTGGATTTAACCCATTCAGTTCAAATGATTTTTTTAATATGTAAATTTTTTAATTTAAATATAAGGGGTTTGCAAATCTGAAAATATAAAGACTGTATATGTGACTGAAAATATAAAGTCCCATGACTATGCTGTTACTATGAGAACCATGGTCATGAAGGTGGGCTCAATGGAATGAACAATGGAAGTGTGATCTTGCCCTCTGTTGGCATACTGTGACTAGAAACCTGGACACACAAAACAACTTATTTTTCATTCATTCCACCTAAATAATTGTTTTATCCTGGTCATGGTGAAAAATATGGCAGGAACACTTGTAGTGTAGTGGTTAAAGGAGATGCCATTCAATCACAGGGTATCATGCACACACTCACACACACATACACACACACACAGACAGAGACACACACACACAGACAGAGACACACACACACAGACAGAGACACAGACATACACAGACAGAGACACACAGACACACAAACAGAGACAGACAGACACACAGGCAGATACAGACAGAGACACACACACAGACAGACCTACACACAGACACACACCCACACACAGACAGAGACACACACACACAGACACACACCCACACACACACAGAGACACACACACAGAGAGACAAACACACACACAGACACACAGAGACACACACACAGACAAACACACACACACAGACAGACACACTGAGACACACACACAGACAAACACACGTAGACAGACACACTGAGACACACACACACACACACACACACACACACACACACACACACACACACACACACACACACACACACACACACAGACCCCCCCCACACAGAGACACATACACAGACAAACACACACACACACAGAGACACACTGAGACATACACACACAGACATACACACAGACAAAGACACACACACACAGACAGACACACTGAGACACACACACAGACATACACACACAGACATACACACAGACAGAGACACACACACACACACACACAGACCCCCCACACACAGAGAGACACACACTCACACACACAGACAGAGACACACACACAGACAGAGATACACACACATACACAGACAGAGACACACAAACACAGACAGACAGACACACACAGACAGAGAAATACACACAGAGACACACACACAGACAGATGCAGACAGAGACACACACCCACACACAGGCAGAGACACACACAGACATAAACACACACACACTGAGACACTCACAGACATACACACACAGAGATACAAACATGCACAGACACACACACAGAGAGAAACACACACACACACAGACACAAACACACACACACAGACACAAACACACACAGAGAAACACACACACACACACAGACACAAACACACACACACACAGACACACACACACAGAGAGAGAAACACACACAGACACAAACACACACAGAGAAACACACACACAAACACACACACAGAGAAACACACACACACACACACACACACACACAGAGACACACACACACACACACACACAGAGAGAGAGAGAGAGAGAGAGAGAGAGAGAGAGAGAGAGAGAGAGAGAGAGAGAGAGAGAGAGAGAGAGAGAGAGAGAGAGAGAGAGAGAAGTCTCTAGTAGTTGAGACCTGTGGAATACCATGTGGACTCATACAGAACATACACAGCACCTACATGCTGCCCACTCTGCCAACATTCTGCCAGTGGAGAAGGATCCCAGGTGTATTATAGTATGATAGTGATATAGTAAACACATAAAATAAAGCAGAAACTGAAGGGTGAAAGCAGTTCAGGTGGCTAAAGGAGCTTGTGTTTGTGTTTGACGTTCTGTCCAAAATATATTACCGTATAGCACAGGTGGCAGGCTAGTGGCACTGCCTACTCTTTAGTACAGTATAGTCAGCCAAACAGAGAGGGAGAGACAGAGGCAGAGAGAGTGAGAGAGTGAGAGGTGTATGCAGCCAGAAGGTAATGTCGTAAAGCCGAGTGTCGTAAACCAGGTGCAGGGAGGGGAGGTGGAGTGTTAGGGGAGGGAGGGAGGGGAGGTGGAGGGGAGGTGTGGGGGCCGAGAGGAGGTGACTCTCCGCCACGGCATTTACACACAGCGAAAGGATCATGGCGGATGGCCCCAGGTGTAAGCGCAGAAAGCAGGCGAACCCAAAGAGGACGAGTGGTGAGTAAAGAAAGCGCGTTGGCTTCATACTTGACTCGATCGGTGGCTGAAATCGTGCGGCGAGACTTTTCCAATCAGCCAAAGTGAGCGGAAAGTAGCGGTGTGTGTGTGTGTGTGTGTGTGTGTGTGTGTGTGTGTGTGTACCGTTATACCTGGCTCTCTCCGCCTAGCGGCACCGCGCACCGTTATACGCTCCCAGCGCCCCAACGCGCTCTCGCTGCTTCTCCACATTCACTTTTCTCTCCTAAACAAATCTGCACTCTTCTTAACTCTCCGGTATAAAACCTTCACGTCTCCTGTTGAATCCGAGGATCACGTTTCACCCCCATCAACGAGCTGAAAGTTAATTTCTCGCAGAATGTATTTACCTGTTTGTTGCCTCATCTCCGTTCCACCGCAAAACAACCTGCTTGTTATTTCCAGGACCTCGAAAATCGTGTTGTGAAAACAAACGTGTTTGCTTATAAATGATGTTTCCGTGAGGTTTTGTTGTGTTTTCTCTCTGGTTCTAAACTTATCTGTGTACAATGGGCTGTTCCGCCGTTCCTCTGTTCCGCTATTGCGCGTTACTGCGTGGTAGCAGGCAGCCGGTCTGTAGTCCACTGTATCTCACTATCAATAACCAGACAATAAACAGATTTATTTTATTCTCTTGATCACAATCTGGTATCTCTTTATTCGACATATTAGTTAAAAGTGTGTGCTTTCCGACGTGTAAACCGGTCCCCAGATCACCAAAACACGCGTCTCTGTTTGGCTGAAGAAAAAACGGAAAGTCCTGAAGTCTTGATTTCGTTGTTTACTAAAAAAAACTTTGCTGGAAGTTGTGTAAGAAAAGTAAGGGCGTGTCTAAGCCATACATGTGTCATTAAGCATCTTTTCAGCAGCGTGTATGAGGGACCTGTTTGTAGGCACATTTGTCTCTCTGGGTGGTAACTCGGAGGAGAAAAGGAAAGGAATCTGCAGAGCTGCACAACAACTGCAGCTCAGCCTATATAAGGAATGTGTGCTGTGTGTACATACTGAACAACATTCTGATCAATCTCACTCGGGCTGGCTGCAGGACAGGATCTCACTCTGGGACTGGACCACTTGATGAGAATGAACTTTTGGGCACTTTGGCACTTTTGGCACTTTGGCACTCTCTCATCATATCATGTGCGTTTTGTTTGTTTGTTTGTTTGTTTGTTGTTTTTTTTATCATATCTGCATATTTGTTCTGATTTTATTATATTGTGCTTGTATTTTATTAGATCCGTGATTTCAATATAGGAGTTTTTTGTTTTTGTTTGTTTTGGGTTTTTTTTTGTCCGTTTCTGAGAACACACACGAGTCGGTTGACTGTTTTTTCCTTCTGCGCTCTGCTCTGGAGACGTTGTGCCTCTGTTGCAAACCTTTAAAACGTGTCGCACCCACTTTAATCCTCTAAAGATTTTCTCTTCCAGATGTAGACTCAAGTCGTATGTGGTGTTCCGTCGTTTTCTTGATTTCTCCTGTTTCTGTGCCACTTCAGAAATAACGGTGTGTTTTGGTTCCGTTTCCGTCATGCGCTCCCTGGCGGTGCTTTTCAGCGCGCAGCTTTCTCCCAACTGATCGGAGGCATAAAACATCGCTCAGGGTTTATCAATGGGAAAAATATAGATATTGTATTTTTTTCACTGCTGTAAATCTGATTTGTCTACGGTTAAACTCGCGGACACAGACGAAATCGTTTTCATCCGTTTTGAAAGGTGTTGGAAGGCGAGGCGTTGCACCAAATGTCAACTTGTGCAGGTAGAAAAACAGACGCTTTTGGTGTCTCGCATGCTGCCGGTGGCTTTCTACAGGCTGTCGCTTTATTTGTGTGTCGTGCGTGTTTATGATCCCGGAAAGTGCCAAGAGTCATGTGCTGAAAGGTGGTGCTTGATTGTTGGTTTGTACACCTTTTATTGTTGTGTTAACGGCGAACACCGATGCGCTTTAGCCTAGAGATGTGCTGGGAGGTCATGCTCAGTGTAATGATGTGAGTCAGTCTCTACGCGTGTGTGTGTGTGTGTGTGTGTGTGTGTGTGTGTGTGTGTGTGTGTGTGTGTGTGTGTGTGTGTTAACCCGATGCTCTAATCTGAGCTCTCACCGCACTGCAGGTACCGCGGACACCTGAGCCGGATCATACAGTAATGCTCTGACTGATGCTTCCAATCAGCTATACCATACAACTAGACCATAAAACTGGACTATACAACTAGAATATACAGCTAGACCATACAACTGGATACTAATAGAAGTATAAGATATGTCAGTTTTATATATATATATATATATATATATATATATATATATATATATATATATATATATATATATATATATATATATATATATACCCTACCCTTCTACACTACCCTAAAGAGGATGTTAACAAGTTCACAACATAAATATTTTGTATTGTACAATACAGTTTAATAAAAGACCTGTGATTGGCTTTGACCGTAACCAATAGGGTCAGTGATATGACTCCACAGGTGCATTATTAGCATACCCCCGCCCATTTCTCCTTCACGTAATGCTTGACCACACCATATATTCTGTTGAGACAGTTAGGGTGGTCAACACTGCATGTGTTTTTTATAGAAATATCTAGTTGTTCAGTGAAAACATGAACACTAATATTTATTTGTCGTTTCACAGAAAAGGGTGTGAATGTATTTACGTGAAATATTTCCACATAAACTGTTAGGTCTATACAAACAGCAGAAATGTGTTTTACATAGTTTTAAGGAAACTGACACCAACAAGTGACTATTGCTTCATGTGTATTACTCATGTGCATGTGCATGCTGGCTGAATCAGTATTTAGAATTAATTTCATGCTGGTGGTGGACATATTGCTAAGACACAGCAAGACTAACCATAGTATAAGTGCTATATCCTTATGGAGACAAATAATATTCTGCAACCTTTCCCATAAGAACATCTGATTGCAGATTTGCCTCCCAGACTCTCCCAAGTGGTCACGGTATGGCTGACTGAGCCTGAGGAGGTGTGCTGAGGTGTTTAGGGCTGTCAGCTGACAGCTGACCATCTGACTCCCATTTGAAAACAAATCCCCCTTTAACCAATTCCTGGACCCAATTAGTCACAGTTACGAAATGATAATAAACTAGAATTTAGAGTGTTGCATGTATTATTTGACCAAGTTATCTTCTGAATGGATTGTAAGTTGTAATCAAAATGCTTTATGTTGAAATTCCACAGATTAACATTATCAATGATGCATGTCCGAGTAGGGAAGGTGTGTGTGTGTGTGTGTGTGTGTGTGTGTGTGTGTGTGTGTGTGTGTGTGTGTGTGTGTGTGTAAAACATTGGGTGTTGGATGGGGTGGGGGTTTGTCTCAGTCCAGAGCAAGCAGGAGGTAGCACTTAGACATCAGGTGAAACATTTTTGGTGTGACTGTTGCTTTGTCAGGGTAACCCTTTGTGCCTGTTCACCCTTATATAGTTAGTAGGGGCAGTTAGGGCACAGGTGAAGAATTTTTCAGATGGTAGACACTTCATTAGAGCAAGTTGTGTTTTTTTTTACACACCTTCACACCACCTGAACCATAACAGCTGTTTCGGACAGCAAAACATTATAAACGATGGAAAATGGTCTCATGATGGCTACAAAATATTAAGTAAAAAAAAAATAAAAATTTTCTACAAATTTTAAAATAGTCACATAGTCTCACAGTGTTAATAAAATGAAAGAAAGAAAGAAAGAAAGAAAGAAAGAAAGAAAGAAAGAAAGAAAGAAAGAAAGCCGCTATAAGCAAACCTTTAGGCAAGTATTGCTTTGTTTGGTCTGTATATACTCCATCAAAGCATGTCTTAAAAATGTCACCATTTCTGACAGTGCAGCTTTCTTGAGTCATGTGACCTGAAGGAAGGTAACATGGAGGTGTTAACAGTCCCCAGTGCAACAGGTGTTTGCTGGTTCACGGGCCGGGCCTCTCTTCTCTTCTCTTTTCCTCACTGTTCCCCTCCACCTCCATGCTCACAGGAATACCACAGGGCAATCTGAAACCTCCCAGTTTGGGAGCACAGGAATGTGGCTGACCGGTATTAGCATGGTTAAGAAAATAAACAGGGCAGCGCTCCATGGGGTGTGCTGCTCTTTGTAGTGGCTTGGCAAAATGGAGGTTATGTTTCAAAGAATCTTGATGCTTTTTGTATAATTTGAGATGTTGTAAAGCCCCAAATTTACACTTCTGTTTTTGCACATCGGCACAACCTTTTCACACACCTACATGCACACTACAATGTTAGCTGAAAAACAGATCTCAGTTCTCCAAGAACGAGAGAGAGAAAGAGAGAGAGAGAGAGAGAGGCGTAGTCCAACAGGCCAATCATGATAGGTGTGGTAGACTTTATTTTGCTAAAAAAAAGTTTTAATTGCTTTCTCCACCTTAGAGCCATAAAGTATGTGATCATAAAGTATAAAGAAAAAAAAGATGATCAGTTTGATTTTTTTTAAGTCTGTAGATTGACAATCACACTAGAATTGTACAGTTTGTGTCAACGTTTCATGTGTGACAAAAAAAAAGCCTGGTGATATAAAGGGTTTTGGTGCAGTGAGAAATTTGTTGACATTGTTTAGCATGCTTGCTAGTTGCTAGTCACTTCATTAAAAATATGTAAATTCTAGTGATATTATGAGAATGTAAAAGCATTGGAGAGCAGTACCACAACTGAACTTTATTAACTTCATTTAGATAAAGTTGATACACTGCTACATTTACACAAAATAGATTCTGACAGAATCAAGCAAGCTAGCTAACTCAGCAAATGTACTAATTGAACCACCTCGCTAAATGCGTGCCATAGAACCTATTTATATATTATTATTTTATGTTACAGCTTTAGAGAAATTCTCATGCTTGCATCTTTAACGCTGTGAATTTTATTGACACAAACATTTTATTTGATTACATTTATTTGCACCAGAAGTCTGAAATTCTTTTTAAATGAACAAATGGCGATTTTGACTAGGCCTTAATAAACAAGCTTTTTGTCTGGCTGTAAATGAATGCATCATAAATCTATCACAGTTTTTGTGTGTGTGGGTGAGTGTGTGTGTTTATGGTGTGAATTGTGCTGGGTGTCTTTTTGGGACACATTGCTGTGAGATGACACGATCCTAAACATTTTAAAAGCCATCTGTTAACATTTAAGAGATCTCCTCCCGGTGTGCAAAGTTTAGGAACCTTTCATTTATCTGTGGTCTTTTAGGGACTTCCTCCTCAAGTCCAAATGAAATCGCTGAGTCAGGAGAAAAATCCACCAGTGCCCCATCCCCCTTACCTCAGCCTCTTTTCTCCTCTTCTATCATATTTTATGTGTTGTGTTTGTCTTCTGATCCCTCTGTATTTACCTCTCTAACTCTCTGACACAGTAGCAGAGAGATGTTGAGTGACCTTTGACATGGGTGCCCATGCATTGCCTCGAGTATGACTTCACTTTCTCCCCCTGTGCTATTGTGAGGCGTCCAGCGTAACAAATTGGCTGTGTGTCAAAGCTCTGAACACACACACACACACACACACACACACACACACACACACACACACACACACACACACACACACACACACACACACACACACACACACACACACACACACACACACACTCACACTGAATTGATCTCGGTTTGGGCCAAGCTCTGTTTCTTCCCTGCGTGCCTTCTTCCCCATTCAGACCATCCCCTTTAGGGCAAGCGCTCCCCCATGTGGAGGTCAGATGGGGGAGGGACTGTAGGAGGTGAGGGGTCAGTTTTTTTGGAGGACTGCTGAGGTGTCGTTGAGGGGCTGTTGTAAACTGGCAGGCCAGCTCTTCTCTTCCATCTTATGTTTTGCATAACAACATGGATGCCCTCTCGAGAAAGGCCAGAGTGTGAGAATGTGAAAAAGAGTGCACAACACATTATTAAGAGTGCGTTGGACCGTGTACAATTTTGTGTTTGGTGGTTTGTGTATCACCACTTGTTTTAAATCTGTTTAACATTTTAGAGAAGGAAATTGGCACCTTTGTTTTGTTAATTAGACTTTCTGGAAAGGCCAGAAAGGGAAATGGGTGGCAACAAAGCAACCTATTCTGTATTGCTTAAAGCAAAAAAAGGCTTAAGGCAATACACATAATGCTACAATAGACCTTTAGATACTCAGAGTCAAACAAACTCTGTGATAATGTGCCACAATAACCATTTATATGCTCCTCATAACAATAACTGTTACTCTAGATAAGTCTAATATCAACCACTGCATTGGTTCCTTCGTTACAAATTTTAGGACATCAGGAGTGTCTTTGGAAGTGAATAGCACTCCAATCTTGTCTGTGATTTTGCAAATGGAGATTAATGATTAGCCCTGATTATGCTCTCATTGGTAGAGGTGCAAGAAACCTTGCAAGAAAAGAGCTTTATTTCTCTTTCTGTCTTCCCCACTCGCCCCTCTACAAAAGGGTCCAAGTCTCATGAACCCCTTTGTAGCTGTGCACAGTTGTGCTTTATTGGCTGGTGTGTGTGTGTGTGTGTGTGTGTGTGTGTGTGTGTGGGTGGGTGTTTGTGTGTGCGTGTGTGAGAATGCTTAAGTGAGCTATTGTGTATTAAGGCTTTGGATGGGAGGAGAGAAAGAGGTTTTGCTACCTATGCAGTGGACCACTATTGGCCATAGAGAGGGCTCCACGGCGGAAGAAAAGGCCCATTGAAAGAGTGCGGAGAGGGGAGGAACGCTCTTTCTCTCTCTGCCTGTGGGAAACTACGGCCCATGCCGGGGCTGGCATTTGCATACGTCCCATTCTTCACAGCGAGGGAGGCTGGTATATGGAGGCATCACGTTGTCTGTGTGTGTGTGTGTGTGTGTGTGTGTGTGTGTGTGTGTGTGTGTGTGTGTGTGTGTGTGTGTCTATCTATTATACATTTAAGCTCTCATTCAGTTTCTGCCTTGTTGCATTCGAGTGTATCTTTGAATCGTTATCAGTTAATAAACCAGATTTATGTCCCTTTCCCTTCAACACGGTGCTGGTCCCAGATTCAGTTCACAGAATCAGCAAATCTTTTTAACAATCATTTTGAATTTCTATTGTTTTAAGGGCTCAAGCTTACATAATCAGATGTGGGTGTTTCCAAATCCAATGTGTAAAAATAACAAAGGCTTACACAAGTTACCATCAAAAGTCATCAACATAGTCACAGTGATTTTGTATAACCGATACCTTTTTTATTGTCTGTAGCTTTTTATTCTGAATGTGTAGCTGCTTTGTAAATTTTTAACATTAAATATCAGTATATAACAGTGTAGTAAATTAAACGATTTCTTCATGAACGCCTGGTTTCTTATTGGCGGTGTATCATATTCCTTTTTTATTATCAGCTCTAATCTATGATGTTCTTGCACTATGATGTTCTTTCACATTGCAGTGACAGGAAGTGCTTCCACTGTGAAGCAGCTTTGGAAGAATATACGAGAAACGAGCACTTACTTGTAGAGCTGCTGAAGTACATGTACAATAGGTCTGTGCTCCAATGAAACAGTTTCTTAAACTCAATTAAATCACAAATAAATGTTTGTACCTACTTTAACCAACGTATTTCTCTCGCTTAAACGGTTACTTGGCTTGAATTTCTCCTTTCAATATTTGTTGTGATCCCGTTTCTGTTGCTACCCACATTGCAGTTTGTCTTTCATTTTGCACTGTACTGACTCCAGCACAGCGCGACTGTGATTGGGTTTGATTCATGACGAGGACCATTCAACATAAAACAATCTGATTGGTGGCCTCTAGTGATCGATGCTACTCAATTGTGGAAAGCTTTGAAATTCCTTCTGTCCTTGTCTGCAGAGGGATAGAGCTAGGCATAGGGAAAGATGTTAGAGATGTACAGTAATTTAATTTTTAAACTTTATCATTTTTTAAAATATTTTTTATTCTATTTCTATTCTTCCGTAAAGCTGCTTTGAGACAATGCGAATTGTTAAAAGTGCTATAAAGTTAAAATTGAATTGAATCGAATTGACTGGATAGTTTTAAGGGGCGGAGCTACATCTGGGAGGCGGAGTAACACTACTTCACCATCAGCATGGTTGAAACACAGAGTGAAAAACCAGGTGGTTATTTTGAGGTATATATAAAACCTTAATATATTAAAATATAGTTTGAGATAAAAAGAAAACAAAAAGGGGCTGTTTGATAAGCACACACACTATAAGTGTTTCTGTGTGTATACAGAGACTATTACATTACATTATCGTCATCCTTATTTTTTTGTGTGTGAGTGTGTTACAGAGAGAGGGTGAAATAGAGTCTGTCTGTGAGACTCACAGTTCATTTAGCTGTCAGTGTGAGTCACATAGACAGGTGTGAGAGGTACATTACCTCATCTCATACAATCCACCATCCTTCTGGACCTGCGTGTGTGTGTATGCACAAGCAGCCAAGGTCGAAGGGTCACTGCCACACCACACAGGAAATTAAGACTTCACTCCCCTCCCTCTTTTCTCCCTCCCTCTCTTAGCGGTGATATTAAGTTTGTGTGCGTACACCTGTCCAAACGACTCTTCGGCTGACAGCTTAAGTGGTATGCTCTGAGGGAAAGGGTGGATATGTGTGTGTTTGTGCATACACCTGTTGTTGCCTTTTTTTATATTACTACACCTGAGAGAATCGGTAATTGCCCTTTGTGGGGGGAATTTAGTGAATGTCTGTGTCACAGATACACTATCTTTTTTTAATCATGTTCCTAGGGACAGCGCTTCTCCCATCAGGACTTACCTTCACAACACGTGGACTGCTGATCCACTCTCACTTCACACCAGGTCCTGTCCATTTTAGCTACATCTCTTCAGTTATTTTTAGTCCCACAACAACACCAGTCCTGTCTACTGCAATAACCTGAAGCAGCCATTTTAATCTTATGGAGCTTAGCTAGCACACTGTCTTTAACCCGTATCAATGTTTGCTAGCTAGGACTAAATAATTCCCTTGATGCTTAACACTATCGGCTGCTACAGATCATTTTCTTTTTTCTTCGTGAATATATGTCTAGGTCTAAGCTGAAGATAAGGCAAGTTAAAGACTTATGAAGACTGACAGTTGCTTTTGACATGCAGAGAACCAGTCAGGAGATGACAGTACCATAAATCCACGAAGATACGTTTCGATCTCACCTCACCTGTTTCCCAACACAGCATCTGTCTCATTTTTATTAAAGGCTGGATCTACACCATTACGTCCTTTCTCCTGATAACGACTCTGTCCACATCATAACTTTCTTTTTTTAGTATACACTGTCGTGTTTCTCTCATTCGGCCTTTCATTCTAATATCAGCAGAGTGGTGAATGAAAGACTTGCCATCTCGTCCTCAGCACACTTATCACCGCTCGGCATGTTGCCTCTTATCTGAACCGAAGGGTCTTCGTCAAAACCAAGAGTCTTCACATTCCTGTTTCATTTTTTATGCTTTTTGTAACACAGACTGAAATAAAATACACTGCAAGCATTTAGAAGGTTATAATTTGAATTGCAAGATGAAAAATGTGGCATGTAGTAGTGTTGGTTCCTGGCACTGTTGTGCTGTGTGAATACACAATGCTTAAGGAGGGATGGAGGTGAACAGATAAACTGATAAATCGGAGTGATGTATGAAATGCCGGCGGAGCGGCAGAGCAGGATCTGTTATTCTCACCGCTCTGGACTTCTTATGGGTCTTGAAATAAAAGGACATCCTTCTTTAATAGCCTCTCACTATCAGAGACCCCCAGAGGTGTGTTTGTGTGTGTTTGTGTTTGATTTTAAACCTCCAGAGACATGAGTGTGTGAGCAAAATCTTAGGTCAGGCTTGTGATGCAGAGGATGCAGACAGACATCGCTGTGGAAAAATCACTTAGTCACTGTGTGTGAGTGAGCGTGCATGTGTGAGTTAGTCATAGTGAGAGACTACATGATGCACTGAATGTCAGGAGCAGTAAATGTCTTAAATAAAAGGCTTGGTGAAGACTAAATGCTGAATAGACTATATATAACTACAGAATGAGGAATAGAAAACGTTGTTCCTGTTGTTTATTATCCGGAATATTCAGTAGAGTGAGAAATTAGAGTAGAAAATTCAGTTGTTGATTGGAAGGACTGGGTTTAAGCCCCAGCACCACTAAGCTGCCATTGCTGGGCTCTTGAGCAAGGCCCTTAACCCTTTCTACTCCAAAGGTGTTGATAACTGACTCTGTGCTCTGACTCTGACTTCCAAAGGTGGGATATGTAAAGAAAAGATTTCATAATGTATATATGAAAAAACCAAGGTGTCTTCTTCTTCTTCTTCTTCTTCTTCTTCTTCTTCAAATATTGCTTTATTTCTGAATAAGTTTAAGATACCATCATAAATCTGTATCCAGTACAAATAGCCAAAATATACGATATAGTGCCTTTTTCTTTATAAATCAGGATTACTGAACTTTCTAATAATCTCATTTTTTTTGTTCGTTTGTTCTTTTCTATCATTCTTTTAAGCCATTTCTGTTAAGTATTTCTATCAGGTTGCCCTCACATCCTTCTAGACATTTTGTACCACATCCTGATATATGCAAAATGTTGTCAACGGTCTGTTGTCTGCTCTCTGTTTATGGTCGCCTCAGCAGATCATGTGGTCTACATATTAGGTTTGGTGCAGGTTTTTGGTTGGATGTCCTGAAGCGACCATTTTATCCAGGTTTGGGACCGCCACTTAGAGTTAACTCTTTGGTGGCTGAGTTCCCTCTTTGCCTGTGAATCAAACCTGGGTGACGGCAATCAGAGCACAGGATCCTGCCATGGGACCACCAAGAGACTTGATATTTGAAAAATAAACCCAGGTAATATCAGGAACCTAAACAAAATTGTCATGTAGTGAAAGTGTTATGTTACTTTGATGTAAAATGCATTAAGGTGTATTCTCCTAAACACAGATGATGGGAACACAGCTTAGATGTTGCTTTGTTTTCCTTTGATATTATATTTGTGTACATAGTTCCAGGCTAAGAGATTTCTCTCCTCTTGTAGTAATTTTTTATTATAGAATAATTGAATCAGATCACAAACGATCATCACTTTATTCCTTCCTTCCCTTCTTCATCCGTTCATATTTTAGTCTAATCATAAACAGGTGGTGCGTCCTGTAATTTGCTCTTTTTTTTCGATGCAACCCGACAAGAAATTCCAAAGCAAAGTGAATTATACATGAATGTGGCAGTGTGTTTGTGTGTGTTTATGGTGTGTTGGCTTTGTGCCTGTCACATGATGATAAATGTGTTTGGGAGGTGTTTAGTAAATTGTTTGTTCGTGCTATAGCGCTCCATATGTTGGATCCGTTGCCCACAGACTCCCTCTGATGTCATGTGCTAAATAGCTCACCAAGAATTTCTCACCTACACCCAAAGTAATTAGCTTGGAGTCCGGCGGGACCCTGACTGCAGAAAATGCAGGTTTCAGTCACAGTTCACAGTAGAGGAGAAATTAGGGCTATAGCTCCAGGTATTTCATCAACAAGTCTTTTCTCAATCTTCCTTGCTCTCTCTCTCTCTCTCTCTCTCTCTCTCTCTCTCTCTCTCTCTCTCTCTCTCTCTCTCTCTCTCTCTCTCTCTCTCTCTCTCTCACTCAGTGGTACCTGGTACCTGCTGGTGCTAAAGACTCCCACCTGTTAGTTTGACTAAACATGCCGTTTGGCTTTGCCAGCTTTGCTCTGTGAGCTTGCAGTTACTGGACACAGGTCGCAGTTTGCAGGTCGCAGGTGTCCACTGTAAAACATTAAACATAATAAATGTAGTTCCCTACATTTGCCCTATCACAATACTCTCTCTTCTGTACTCAACCCTTCATTAACATCATAATCTGATTAATGGAATTTCTTTGGCCAGTGAATTTCGAGTGATTGTGAGCTATGAGTACACAAATTTGTACTACATAATACACAATATTCATTTTTATCATTACTGTATCAGTATTCAAATCATAGCAGTATTAATAGTGTTAAAGCTCGTCTTTCTTTTCTCACTGTGAGTCACCGTGATTGCTGAGTGGATCACATGAATAGGCTAAAGTCCTAAGCTGGGCTGTGGACTCAGGTGTTTGCATTCAAAATAAACTCTGGCCTTGCTGTGTTCACCTGTGTGCTGCTGTTTACCTGGTTACGACATCAGGAGGTGGTGATGACTGATCTTCAGATCAAACAAAGCAAAACAAAGGTCAAAAATGAGCACAGTGAATAAGAACAATTCACAAAAACAAGCTTGGTATTAGTCCTTGGGGAATTTCCTATGTTTTAATATACAGCGCCCTTTAGATTGTCAGGCTTTGTAAAACGAAAATGAAAAAAGAATCACGTGTTAATTTCAAATGAATATACAGGAAAATGTACCTATTTTAATATGTTATGTTATATTTCTCAATTAAACTGTAAAACACAATCTCTCTATTCAGCAGTCTTGAGCTTGTGAGTTGAAACAAAGGTCTTGACTTGTGAGCTTACTCGCATTTTTAAGGCAGCAGGTGAACATTAGTTTTATTGTCTGAACTACAGATAACGAAAACATTTGCAACAGAAACCAATCACGAAACACTAGAAACAAAACTACAGCTACAATTTGCAAGTAAACACCAACAAACACTATGTAAGTCATATACTGTATATGAGCATCTGAGCTTGACCTTAGTTTTGGCCTTGATTTAAAAACTTTTTCTATTTGTGTTTTGGAATAGTCCATTTGTCCTTCATCACTGTGAAACAAAACCAGGAAGCGGTCAGTAGAGATAACCGAACCCAGGATGCACAGCCTCAAGATTCTGGCCTTAGAAAAAAACAAGGAAGTGTGTATCCTGATCAATGCGATCACACTCTATCCACAATTTCAACCTGTACAGTGTATACTACTTGGCATAATGAAGAAAACAGCAGAGCACCGAGCAGGTCTTAAGGAGCCACAACAGAGCGTTTTTTTCCCTTTTTAAAAGCCTTAAATTGGCAGGGTTGCAAATAGCAATCACACTTTTTATAGACTTGTGGCCTATACAGCAGCTTTCATAAACATTTAAAGTGATAAACTATTCTAAAAATAAAAGGCTTACATGTATAACAGGGGGTTCTGTGGTTCTTTACATAATTCAGGCTCTGGCTATCTTTTATTTATTTTTTTTTTATTAGCATCATTGTTAGGAAACGTCTGTGCAGTAAAAAGGCATGGCTGTCTACTTTCAGCTGCGTCACGTACTGTAACCGTTGCTCTGGGTACATGAACATTTCCCCAACACCTTCACAATGCTTTTCACAGTGCTTTCACAACATGGCTTTAATGTTCTTAGTCTCCTTGAACCTCCTCACAATGGCGTCTCAGTCCTCCCCTGCCGCTCGCAGCCTCCCTGAACAAATCCGCTCTGCTTTTTCAATATTCCTTTAATGTTCTCAGTCCTCCCCGAACGCTCAGGCAACATTATCAAAACGCTTTCTCAATGTTTCCCAACCACACTCCCAAGGCCTAGCAGCTGCCTCTTGTGTCTCAGTCCAACTACAGCAGGTGCTGCGGGCTCGCAGGAATTCCGCTACACAACTCATAAATAACACCTGACAAAAGAGAGAGAAGGAGAGAGAGAGAGAGGAGCCGAGGTAGCTTTTGATACTGTAAGAGGTTAGAAAACGTGCGCAGGCATAATGTGTTATGTTTTTTTTTTTTTACATGACAGAACCACCGGGAAAGAGAAAGAAACAAAGTCTCAGATGGAGAATAGGAAATGGGGAGATCACAGGTTTCTGATGGGCCTGCTGTCCAGTTTCAGAGAGGCTGTGTTTCAGTACTATTTTACATGCTGCCATTATTATATAGCACGGCCATGTGCATGCAGCCTAAAAGAGCCCTCAGTTTATGAAACCTACAGGAACTGCTTAAATATTGATGCCTTCATAAGGCGGGTTTTAAAACAACACAGGATTAAACTATTTATGATCAGATTTTGTTCTGTCTGTTTAATGTGTCATACTCTTAAAGCCTTTATGTATTATGTAGGCTTTGCTTTTATATATATACTCTTACAAAATGAAGTAATACAGCAGAGGTCATAAAAAAGAGACTTTAAAAGCCAAATGAACATGTATGACTAATGGATTTATAAGAGTGCACACTAAAATTTGCCTTAAAATGCTGACTTGAAATAAAAGAATTGTAAAGCATTACCTTGCTTTTGCTTTCTTCTGTTTTTATGATTACAAAATAACAGGATGAGTGTGTTAACTGTGTTGTTGACCTCATCGGCAGTGAGACAAACCATGAATAAGCAAGTTATTTGTCGACATGAGCCAAAAGGAAAGAGGAACTGTGTTCATTTTGGAATAGTATGTATATTTGTTCTCAAAATGTGTCCTTCATGTCAAACAGACAAAACCAGGAAGTGGCCAGGAGAGATTACCTACCCAGGATGCACAGCCTCAAGACTTTTGAACCCCTAAAAAAACAAGGAAGTGTGGATTCTGATCAGTGTGGGTACACTTCAACTAGTTAGCTGTAGTTGTAGTTTTTAGATGTAACAAAGATAAAATGTTAACAATACATTAATGTGACATGATTAAAAAACATGCTGACTCAATTTGATCAAAACAAACAATATTGTTACTAAGATGACCTGTTTTTGTCTTAATCAACCACACACACACACACACACACACACACACACACACACACACACACACACACACACACACACAGAAACATGGCTCCGGTGAGTCTCGGTTTGAATCATTATGCGTTTCCGTTTCATCACGTTCCACTCACAAAAGTGTTGCAGCTCTTGCTCTTGTATCGACACCACCTGCATGCCAAGCAGCCTCCGTCCCCTTTGTGCTGCATTCAGTGACTGGCCTCATTCATACTAGAACTTAAATAAGCGCCGTTCATAACCACTGAAAGACTGGCCCTGGCCTTTCTACTGCTCAGTGGGCCTGTGCCAGGCCGTCACTGCGCTCCTGCCTGGCATCCGCTAGCCTAGGTTGGCAATGCCAGCACAGGTCACAGGGGATTACTGACTCACACACACTGAATCTTGATTCCATTAAAGGAACATTTCACCCACAATGTTAGAGTTGCTGAGAAAGAAAGAAAGCTATCTGGAACAAGTTATCAGTTATTAATATGTGACATTTACATAGGCATAGATGAGCAAAAACGTATGATTGACTGTATGTACATCACCTTCCTGAGGCCTGGTTCCCCGAAGAGTACATATTTCCTGTCAATAATATTGTCTATAATCTTTACCTAGGAAAAGCATTGCATTTTCAGTATTAATGTACTGAATAGAAATAGACTTTAGTGACCACTGGTTTATGTTAATTGTGATGAGATGCAAAACAAAGGCACAAAAGACCACTTCAGTGAGTACAGTATCTGTGAGTATCTACTATTAGTATTTAGTATTTCACAGAGACAACACTTTGTGGTATTAGTTATCTGATGCTACAATCATACATTTACTGTAAAAAAATGACATAATAGAAAGTGATAATGACTTGAATCTATTTAAATGAATCACAATTTTTCTATTCTTTTAAGAGTCACGTTTATTGGAATATTTCTTATTACTTTATAGCTAAGCTTAACATAAACAAAAAAAACAAGATTATTAAACCTATCTATAGTCGTGTTTAGCTGATCTAAATTAAATCGATTACATCTTGTTTTGTTGACAGATCATTTTGCTTCTTTCTAGACATATTTAAAATGCTTAATACTGAAATAATTTGCTCCCAGACTAAGAAAATTAAAAGCTTAAAAAGTAAAATATGCTAAACTAGGTCTAACAATCATCTTGAATTTGGTTTATGGAGATATAATAATAAGAAACAGTGAATCTTTTTAACAAGATTCAAGATATTTTAACTTGTGATGATGTCATTTTCTTTTAGTAAATTTTGATATGCAAGCTTGCTGACTTCCTGTAGATAATGTGCCTGCTCTGTTAATACAGGAGGGACAGAGAAAGAGAGGGAGTGGCTGAAAGGAAGAGCAGAGATGAAAAGTGGATAAATAGATGGAGGGGGAGGGAAGAGACAAGAGCAAGGAAGAACCAGAGAGGTGGAATGAAACCATACAGGGTAAATGCTCCCATGAGATAAGCGTGTGAGCCTCACGTGGTTGTGTGTGTGTGTTTGTGTGTATGTTGGAATTGATCTGTTCATGCATTCCTGACCTCCACCTGGATGCTGACCCAAATATGAGCTGTAAATTTTCATGTGTAGGTGACAGAAATCTTACAACTCTTATTTGGTAAAAAAAAAATAAATAAATAAAAAAATTCTATAAGACATCCCTGTTCAGAGGTTATTAAGCCTTAGACAGAGTGCTAGCAAAACTACATGATAAAGAACAGAGGGGAATTGGAACAACAGGAAGAAAGGGGGATGATGTAGGACAGCTTTGGCTCAGGAGAATGTAGGTAGGCTTTTAACTTCAGAAGGCTTTTTCCTTCGGTCTCTGATTTAACCCTTTACTCTTTCCTTTATTTCTGTGGTGTTACACTGAAAATCACCCTTTTTTTTAACAAAAGACATCATCACATTTCTGTCCTATTTGACACAACTTAAAAACCCCACTAGAAAGCGAACTGGCCTATCTCACGGACGGAAAATCTAACAGCTCACAATTAGATTTCACCGTCTTAAAAACCTGAGATGCCCGGAATAATGAGACTGATTAGAGATGCAGTTAGGCAAATTGAAATCTCTGCAGAGAAAGAAGGGTCTCAGTCTGCGACAAACAAGAGGGCCAGAGGCCAGTCTGCTGTTCATTTAGCCTGCAGTGCAGCCTGTGTATCCTGTGCTTGAGCTATCATTTAGAGCTAAGCTGCCTTTCTCTCGTAATCAAATCACTGCCTAATAAATCTATTAAATAAAGGAGAATGTCTTTGGCTGCAGAGATGCTGACCATGTCTAGACTTTTCTGGATGATGTGGTAATGGTGAACCAGAGGAATTTTTTAGCAGTCTTTTCTCTTTTACTTAATGACCACTTGACATCAAAACTGGCTTGTTTGGTCATGTTAGTCCATGATCACATATTTCTCAATTCATCAAAATCACTCATTAAAAAGACAGATCTTCACACTCACTCTCTTCTAGTGAGGTGGGAATGCACACTGGATGGGATGCCAGTCCATAACAGGACACCATGCGTACATCTAGGGACAAATTTAGCATAGCCAATGCACAGACTGGCATGTTTTTGAAGAAAGGGAGGAAACCAGAGACCCCAGAAGAATCCACACAGGCAGAACTCACACAGAAACAGCCCACAGTTAATAACTGAAGCTCAAAATCGAACCAGGGACCATAGAGCTGTGTGGCAGCAATGCTAGCCGCTGCACCTCCATGCCACCCAAGCCTTGTTTCTCCTTCCATTAAAATACAGTGACTGCTGCTTGCCTCTACATGTCTTCTGATTTTTGATTTGCATGAATTAGAAAAACTATTAGCCAGCATAATCATGTTCTTTAAAGATTCAGTGTAAACCAATAGCTGTGTCTGAATCAGTGTCTATTTTGGAATGGTCGCTTGTGCCACTTGAGTCATATTATAAAACCAAAACAGTGCATCGTATCTCGATCATTATTCTGTTGACTTGAAATCCGTCATAGAAATGTGTTCATTCCACCTTTCTTCAAAGACCTTTTGACAACAGTCAGTAGATTGCGGGAAATATTAAACTATAAGGATAAACAAAGAGAAAACAGCAGGTTGTCTTTCCTTTTGTGTTTATATTGTTGCCTGACCATCACAGCATCACCACAGACTTGACCATGTCATTAGGGAACGCTATAGGATTCCATACATGCATCATCTCCATGGATCACATTGATCTTGTGATCTGTCTGGCCATTAATTCATAAACACAGGATTAAAGGCTGCTTGCAGGCTCAGTCTTACACCCGGAGATTATTCTACGTCTTTATTACATGCTGTAGAACTCATACCTGATGCATACAAGGTTAATCTTCTCTACTAAGGTTTATCTCTGTATGTCTCTGACTATGCAGGCCAGAGCTACGGTAGCGTCTGTGCTTACAGGAACTCGGACTTCCCCCTGTACACAAAGTGTAAAATGCACTATGGTTTAACATGTGCTTTTTAGAACTAGCTCACCTTAAAACCACAGCTCTCTGTCACACGGCTTGATCAGGAAGCATAATAATGGCTGTGATCATGCTGACTCAATCAGAGCCCAAGTGCTAGCTTCGCTTCTCTGAAACCTGCCTCACTGAGCTTGTCTGTTTGTGCTAATGGAGCTGTATAAAGCCAACACCTTGCACTGGCTGTATTAGCTGAGCTCTTTTGGCCCAAATGGAAATCGAGCACACTTTAACACCAGCGTGACAATGATCTGACTTACCAAACACATATTCAGAATTTATGTGCTGCTAGCAGTTAAAGCCAAGCTTGTATATAAGAATTGAAATCTGCCAGAAGAAGCATATGATGAAGAAGCAGCAGAGCTGTGATTGTCCTGACCGAGCTCAGAGCAGCAGTGTGATTAGCATGATCGTGTGTTTCTTGGAGACTAAAATAGCACAACAGACTGACCCAAAAAAGTGCTAAGAGATAGCTTAACAGCTTAACCTCTGTGTGTATGTGTGTGTTAGATCTTTCTCTAGAGATGACTGTTGTGTTGTGGTGGTTTTGTGTAGGGTTAACGATGTGACGTATTATAAGAAACTAATATTATGAAATATTAAAAAATATCATGATATGATACTGCAGCATTATTTAGAACAAGCATATTCCGGTTTCGGCAACAAAGCTGTTTTCATCCTGAGCATTTTACACCATACTTATTTTCCACAGATAATTCACACACAGACACACACGCACGCACACACACACACACACACACACACACACACACACACACACACACACACACACACACACACACACACACACACACACACACAGTGAAACAGTCATTGTGTCTAGGACATGGCACAGGAGATCAGGGTTGTCGTGGAAACAGGGCATTATTGATTAAATGGTTATCACTCAGCTCATATACTTCAGAGGTGATAGTCTCCCTCCCTCTCACATATGTGCAATAGAGACTCTAACACTTTCAAATGTGTGTTCTCTGTCCCAAAGCTTTCAAATAGCAGGGGCGATAGTTGGAATACGATTTTCTGGGCGTCGAACAGCTGCGACTCATAGGTTTAGTCACTGAATTTTTATAATCATATGATTCATTTCATGAATAGGTATTTCTCTGATTGTGGCTCTGACACTGAAATAAGGAGGTAAAACCTGTGTAAAGTACCTAAAGTACGTTTCTCTTGTTTTTATTCCCAGAGGAGAGTGAAACATGGTTTTGATTGTGGTTTTAGGCAACAAGAGCCATGAGTTAAATGTACACTCAGCGATTTCTCTAGAAGTCAAATCAGTCAAAGCTGCCAGTATTTCAACTTAACCCCCAAACACATACAACCTCGGCCTTAAGCATTCTGTTTCTGAAACATATGCACATGTGCTGTAAGAGCTACAACACCAGAACACTTGTGCAAAAGCTCTTTTTTTGCACTGGACAGCCTGCAGGGACAAATCCTTTTCTTGGTCAGTCATCCACATCCACTGCGTTTTCTCCAACAATAATTAAAAGTTCCCACTTTGATATATTGAACAAGTAGTTGGTTTATGCACCATCCATTAAACCTGTGTAAAAGGCTTTATGACTGTAGTGGAGCTAGAGCCTTGTACAGGAAACTGGACTTGAAGTTAGAAGGCACTTGTATAGATGGTCATGTTCTTTTAATGATCACAGCTTTAGGAGGTCTGCACTGCATTGTTAGTAATTACTCAAGGTGTCTGCTAGGAACACGCTTTTGGTTCATGTGAGAAAGAGATCATTAGGTGTGTGGACAGGTCGCCCCTGAGGGAGGGAAGCTAGTCACTCGGATGCACGCAGGAACTCTGAATTTTTCTCTACAACACTTCCAGTTAACCAAACACACCTCTGGTACAAAGTGTGCGTGACAGAGACAATGTTCACATTTTTTGGCTAGGGGAATGACAGATATATCACCCAGATTTTGCAACTGACAGAACACTTACCTGTGTGTGTGTGCGTGTGCGTGTGCGTGTGTGTGATTATCCTCAGTGGAGAGTAGGACTTTGTGGAATGTAAATACAGAAGCTACATAAACTCCTTATTGGGTGGGATGTACGTTGTGTGTATGCGTTTGCGAGTTTTCACGTTCACTATAATTCTCCTGAGACATTCCCTCTGCTCATCATTGGTCTGTCATGCCTAACAGAGTGTGGAAAGCCTCTGCCGTTTGAATGGATGTCGATGAAGGGCACTAAGCACTCTGGAACCAACTAGATAGTTTGTTATATAGTAGTAACCTGTCCATTTTCATTCAAGGCTCTGTGCCATTTCTGATGCCAAACTGGACTTTTCCAAAGATGTGATATATTAAGCTTCAATTTTAATTTAAATTTTGCTCTATTTGTAATTTGAAACAGGAGAGAAAGAGCTGAGGTTGCAGGATCTCCTTATAAGAGGTGCAGTACTGTGGTCTGTCATGTGATGAGAAACATTTGAGGTTCGAACAAAGTTCAACAGGAAGTCGTGGGTGAATTGCCAAAGTCATGACCCCGGAAGCAGATTATTTCAGATAAAGTCTGGCGAGAAGTCCACTATTGTGACCGTGTCACGAGAGAGGATTGCAAAGACAGTTCTGTACTGTGTGTGTGTGTGTGTGTGTGTGTGTGTGTGTGTGTGTTGGGACACCAGGCATAGTCAGACATAGGATGCTCTGTTTTAATCAGCACACCCGACAATGTCACACAGAGATATTCTTATAAAGAACATTTTCTCAAGGCTTCTTTATGAGTGATGTCTCGGTTTACCAGTCATAGGATATTTTAGCTCTTTCCAATATGTCTAACTTACAGCCAGTAGTGAAAATCCTAAGTATTTACCATAGAGACATCCCTCTCTCAAACACAACCATTACCATTACACAAACATAAACAAGACAGTTTAATTGATGTATTTTTTTTTCAGCGGCATGTGACGGGCTGAAGGTTGAAGCTGTGTGTATTTAAATTGTGATGGATGGGGAGGATAAACAAATTAAAGAGCTGTAGCTCCTGTATGATCTGAAGACCCGGCCTTGTGTTTTTACTTCACTCATCTAATGAGATCTTGAGACTTGTACATCTGAATACTGAATAGAAAAAATAAAAACTATTGTGTTGTTTTTGTTTCTGTTCCCAGTGTTCTCAGTGTACTGACTCCTCCTGAATGGGGTTTTAACTTGAGACTATTCTTTCTATCATGGCTTAACTATACTAGCATGAGGATATGTTTTACTACAGAACACAGTGCAGTAGCATTGCAAATGGACTAAGCAATTGCTATTGCACTGTACATCATTGATCTGTGTAGAGACTGAAATCATTCCGGACAGTAGAGAAGTTTCTAGAAGCTTCTAAATATTTCGACAGATAGCTAATTTTGTTAGCTTTGTTAGTTGAATCGTTAAATTTGTTAATTTGACTGTTGATAATTAGCTTTGTTGAATAGTTATCTTTATTAGCTGAATAATCAGCTGTTTTAGTTTGATAGATGCAGAATGTAAGGCAGGATATGTGTGTGTGTGTGTGTGTGTGTGTGTGTGTGTGTGTGTGTGTGTGTGTGTGTGTGTGTGTGTGTGTGTGTGTGTGTGTGTGTGTGCTCCCATAAGGCATGCTATTTGGCCTAGCAGGTAAATGTCACATATGGGAGTGTTGCCTAGCTACAAAAATCAAATGTCATTATCCCAATGAGCAGAGAAGTGTTTGAGATTCCTTACAGATTTCATTTCTCTGAGAATGAGCAGACTTTGCCTTTCTAAGACTTAGCCTTAGCCTTTCTCTTGATATTTTTATCCTTTTCTTTTTCTTTAGATTCTAGCATGAGCTTAATAATCCACTTCAACTTTATGCTTATGTTGGCTATTTTTTACAGATGGCCTGTACAGTTATTATAGTCTTTAAGGGCAATCGTTTTTTAAAAGCCTAGTTTTTAAACATTAACCCTGAAATTTCCTTTTTTTTTCTGTTTTCCTGCCTGGTTTTCTTTGTTGAGGTTGAGTAGGCTCGGGGACAAACTGGCCATCTAGACACACAGATGAACACTCACACACACACACACACACACACACACACACACACACACACACACACACACACACACACACACACACACACACACACACACACACACACACACACACACACACACACACACACACACACCTTTCAGGAGAGCTGCGTCATACCCATTGTGTTTATTAAAAGCTAGTGTGTTCTGGTTTCCTGATCTGCCTAAGGACCTCCAAACTAAAATACAGGACACTACACACCCACTGAGAAATAAGTGTTACGTGTGCACATTACAACCTTGCATGGAAAGGGCTGTGTTGAGGGTCACTCACAATTAGCTATAGCTATCTATCTATCTATCTATCTATCTATCTATCTATCTATCTATCTATCTATCTATCTATCTATCTATCTATCTATCTATCTATCTATCTATACATACATACATAAACTGTATATAAATATATTTAGTTGTTTATAATTCATGATAAGACTTTTTAAGTCTCTCTTATAATATCTCATTATTTCAAGTCACCTTTTCTTGATATTTGTATCCTTTTCTTTTTCTTTAGATTCTAGCCCTTTGCTGCTATAACCTTCTTATATTATCTTATCTTATCTTATAAGTATGTGTAGTGTAATTGTGTGTTTGTAGTTAATAGTACAGGAGGTCTCTGTATATAATATAACTTCTAAGCATGTTTTTGCATATTTAAAACTAACATCTGGAGACCTCAGTGCACTGAAATAGTCATCATTTTTGTGTGTTTACACTATTGTTAAATCCACCAAGGACACATGCCGCAGCTTTAGATAGACAGATCTGCAGATAGATCTGGATTACAACTTAAAATAAGGCCTATAATCGATGATGTAGTATTTTAGTTTAGTTTTTGTTAGGAAACATTATTTTAACATTTATGTAAAGAGTATTGGCTGTTTTGTGACACAGGTAAGTCTTCAGAACCGAGAGGTTTATACTTTCCGGGTTCTCAGTAAAATAACAAGCTGAATTTTTAGAGGGAGGCTGGGTGGGGTGTGTGTGTGTGTGTGTGTGTGTGTGTGTGTGTGTGTGTGTGTGTGTGTGTGTGTGTGTGTGTGTGTGTCTGATGAGAAAGTGTGAGAAAGAAAGAGAGGAAAAAAGAGCGAGGCTGGTAAGGGTATGATTGTCATATTAAACCAGATACCAAACCAGTATACTATATTTCATATCTAAGTTGAACATTTAAAATAGCTAACATATTTATTTTATTTTTTATTTTTTGTTACTGAAGTAAAATTAGTGGTAGGTGTAGGAATCTGATTTGTTTAGCTACAGAAACACAAAAAAGTCAATGCACCTCATAAAGCACCTCAATTAATAAAGTTAAAGGACCATCACTGAGAAAGCCAGAGAGCGCCGTTACACAGGCTGGTTAAATTCAGTTGTCCATCACAGTATAATGACTGTTACAACAGGTCACAATATCATCATTGTTTTTAAACTGATGTTCCTACATTTTATTTAATGATGCAATAATATGATCGTATCACTGTGTGTGAAGCAAACGTGCGATTTTATAGGAATGGAAGCCTGCTGTAAATTGTAAAGATTCTCATACAGACACAGCCCTGGATACAGCTTAAAGTATTATTATTGAATATAATATTATAATTAAATATAATATTTTATACAGACTATACTTTGGGGACAAAACCGTGGGTTCACTTGGGACCGTCTCCATCGCGGGTTACGTCTGTGAGACGGATTTCTCATTTCTCAGCAGTGAGATATTTAGTTACATTTTTTACAATTTTTTTATTAAGTGATTAGTTATGACTGGCGTGTTTACACACACAGCGTGCGTGGGTGTTTAAGGAGAGGAATTTACAAACATCGATCAAAGGAAGGGAAAGATAGCTGACCTGTGTCAACCTTTTTAATTAGTTACAGTGCTGCTCTGTCTCTCTGTCTCTGTCTCTCTGTCTCTGTCTCTCTGTCTCTGTCTCTGCAATTGACCCCAATATACTGACCTATTTCTCAAGCCTAGCAAATTCTACCTAATACACACTGCCTCTGCTCTTATGGCTGATTAAACTCTCTTTCTTTGTTTGTGTTTGTGTGTGTTGGTTATGTGTGTGTGTGTGTGTGTGTGTGTGTGTGTGTGTGTGTGTGTGTGTGTTGGTTATTTGTGTGTGTGTATATGTGTGTATTGGTTATTTGTGTGTGTGTTGGTTATTTGTGTGTGTGTGTGTGTGTGTGTGTGTGTGTGTGTGTGTGTGTGAAAGATTGTTGCGAGAGCGAGATGTCTCAGTCAGTGAGTTACTGTATATGAGAGGATAATAAGATAAGAGTATAATGAGATGTTGTATATGAGCAGGAATGAGATCAGGTCACGGAGCTCTGCTGTGTGTTGCTGCTTCTGACCTTCTGATATGACAAGGAAAAGATTTCAGGATGAACATCACTAAAAGAGAAAGTGAAATCTGCATCGTTAAGGGTTTTGTGTGTGTGAGAGTGTGTGTAGGTATTTGCCTACATACACACATGTGAATGTGAACATACGTGCACGTGTGTACCTGCCTGCGGCGTCTCTCCACCTCTCGAACTATCTGACTGTCTAACTTGTCTTTATGAGATCTGACCTTTAAAAACAAGTGCACACGCACACACACACACACACACACACACACACACACACACACACACACACACACACACACGCAAATGCACACTTGCCATTCCTCCCACTTTCTTCTTTTTCATGTCTTCTCTTCTTTTGCTCTCACTCAGTCTTCCCCACTTCTCTCTTTCTCTCTCTGTCCTCACCCCACCACCCATTCTCTGTCTTGCTCTGTGAGGCCGAGCGTGTGTGACAGTGTCTTGCCTCGAGCTTGATCTCTCAGTAAAGATGTGCATTGTCTCTGACAACGGTGCTTTGTCTTTTTAAGTCATTAGCAGTTTCTGTACATGCGTTTCCCTGTCCTTTCCTGCTCCCCTATCTCACTGTCAGCTGTCCATTTAAGCAACATTTATCCATCTGACAGGGTCTGATTTTGTGTTTACGTGCTGCGTTGTACTTTGTGTTCACACGATTGCCCTGTGTTTACCTGCTCATAGTGAACTGATGCGCTGTACAGGTTTGTTCGCTGGTCAGTGAGAAAAAGCAGCAAAGGTTTTTGAGGGTAAAATTTACCGCTATTTATTTACAGCTGATAAAGCTTAAAAATATAGGTTGTAGTGATACACAGTGATGACATAACAGTATCATACTTGTATGAATGTGTACTACAGCTGTCAAAACTCTCTCCATTTCAAGAGTTGCATTTTATTTGAATTCTAATATTAGCATGGCTATAATAATATATCAGAATATATTTCATCATGGTAGGTCTTCAGTGGAAATGTAATAATTACATGTATCATATGTACTGCTACCAGCCGTGGAGGGTGTTGCAAACACGTGTGTCCTGTGAGGCATGTGAAGCCAGCCAACCACATCTTTTCAGACTGCTGCTCATGCATCAGATGAGCTCACAGATTGGCTCATGTCACAGTGATTGACAGCAGAGAGAGTAGCACCCTACCACCAACACACCCAAGGGACCCAGGCAGTTTTGCTCTTTGTGACTGTGGCATCAACTGAACTCATGGTCTCCCAACGATGACATGCATTTATTAAAATTAAAAATAAAAAAAAAATGAAGAAAACGTGAGTGAGAGAAATGCAATCAAATTAAAACATAGCTATGTTGTGCCACAGACACTATGAAAAATTTTAAATACAAGACAAACCATTGGTTGATCGTTTCGATTGATGAGTCAACGGAATCTAAAACGACAGCGTGTTTGTCAATAAAAGGTGAAGAGTACATGAACAGTGTACAGAGCTGTAACCAAGAACCTGTAGCTGTTTGTTCAGTTTAAACATACAGGTGTGAGTGAGATATATTTATCCTTGTTAGAATGTGTGTGGTTGACATGACAGGCACAGAGGAAATCTTACACACACACACCCCCCCCCCCCACACACACACACACACACACACACACACACACACACAACTCTCCATAATGGCCTACATATTATTAATAAGCCTGGTAATGTAGGCCATATGCATATATGCAGCACACACATACACACACATACACACACACACACACTGAGTACATCAAGTACAATAACACATGCCTTCACACCACTGCTTGTGCATGTGAACATTACAAACCCCACATCAGTCTGTATAAAGTGTGTGTGTAAAATGGAGACAATGGGGTTTTTTTAATTTTTTAATTAAAGCAATTGAT
>NC_062525.1:11186642-11251642 GCF_022655615.1 Tachysurus fulvidraco | reverse complement strand
ACACACAGATATCCTCTTTCACCTTTGTACACATCAATGCTTTTATTTACAATAGGAACAATAGCATTAACATTGGGAGATTATATAAAGGACTTTTCCCATTAAACAAAGATTTGGCGCCCGGGCTGTACCAGTACAAACGTTCCAGTTGAATGGTTTTGGGGTCTGGTCTTGCTCATGTATGGTATCAACAGGAACTACTGGTTTTTGGAGCCAGCAGAATGTTTGTTACTAATGGTTTATAGATTCTTCTCCACATATACAGTATGTGCTGTTTTAATACTCAGCAACTTCAAAAAATTCCATTGCAGTACATGATTATTACAGCCAAACGTCTTCAAGTCTTCCGTGAGGTTTTTTACTGTGGATTTTCGAATGTATTGTTGAATCTGTTGAAACATTGTGTGATTGCACATTTCTAATGAGCACATTAGAAGTGATGGTGTTCACGTCATTCCTGTTAGTCTTTGCACACCAAAATGAGGTCAATACTAATTGGTGAAAAATGTACTAGTGTTGGTTCCTGTTTGGGCCAGTCCTTGTTTATTATATTTGCTGTGGGAAAAAACAACACCTAATGTGTTTATGTCTGCTTGTGAGTCTAAGGGACCTGAGCACTGAACCTAGTATAAGGATAAGAAGTCAGAATAACCTGCTGACACTAGATACCTTGTGCTGTGTAATTATGCCCATCTTATAATAATATCATTAGGATAAGCTGAGAAAGAGAAAGAGAGAGAGAGAGAGAGAGAGAGAGAGAGAGAGAGAGAGAGAGAGAGAGAGAGAGAGATGAAGATGACTATTCTGGGTCTTTTTTGTTATGAGTTGTTCACTTCTAAATGTAGCTTTCACCATTGGCTTCTCGCACAGCATCAAGTCGCATCCCTCATTATGTTATTGGAACAAAATAACATTATCCACTCGATAAACAGTGAGAGCAGTGAAGAGAGTCAGATACAGCACACAGCAGGATACTGAGTCAAGTACTGCATTATCTGTCACCATTGCACCAGTTCTGTCTCCTGGGAATAAAGCGTCTCCTAGAGGCCAGTGTATGTTTTGCAGCTCAGTCAGATGCCATCAGATATGTAAAGACTGTTGTACAAGATGTCTGAAACGAACAATTTACCTTCCTAGTAATACCATTACAGATGCTAGCATTGTTTCTACTATACATTTATAACTATATGATGGAAAAATTTAACACTTTAAATGCCCTAAAGTGAATTATTTTCTTATAACAGTGCGAGCTAAAGTCATTTATTCCTCTTATATTGCAGCAATTTGCCAATGATTGGCATTTTTAATATATTAACGAGTGACGTTATGCTTTTTAACTATTTATATTTATATTTAATGTTGTGGAAGATAATCAGAACAATCATTTACATTATAAAAGGTATAAACAGATTTAAACAGTCTTTCTCTCTTTAGTAATAAGTTAATGGACTGCCGTTATGGAGTTTGCAGAACGCACAAAATACCGTCCTGAAGATTCCTCCTGTGGAGGAATATGTATAATGCTGATACCAGAGACTTGTTTAATAATCTTTAAATAAATAGAAAACATGAGTTAACTTAATCTTCATGTTTTGTGTAATTATTGTGTAATGAGAACTCTTGTATGTTACATTGATCAACTTTCCTGGAGGAAACATATATAGATATTTAGAATTTGAACTGCGAGTTTATTTGCGAGTATGTGTGGAGACTGACTTTTGTTTGATGTGACAGATCTTTCTTGTTGTGGTTAGAGATTGTGTGTGAAAGAGAGAGAGAGAGAGAGAGAGAGAGAGAGAGAGAGAGAGAGAGAGAGAGAGCGCGAGAGAGAGAGAGAGAGAGAGAGAGAGAGAGAGAGAGAGAGAGAGAGAGAGAGAGAAAGCTGGGTGGGGATGTGGTTACGAGTGTGACTGTGTCTGCATGTGTATGTGTTTACTTCTATGTGTTCTTTTATGTGTGTGTGTGTGTGTGTGTGTGTGTGTGTGTGTGTGTGTGTGTGTGTGTGTGGACTTAACCAAGGTTAAGTTAAGTTAAAGTTAACATGTTTATTGCAAAGAGCAAACAATTTCAGAAGGGTTTGTTGTTTTTTCAGCTCCTTTTTGTGGTATCTCATGATTTGAATATACAAGAACAAAAGTCTCCCTCTTGCTCTTCTATGTATTTGTGAATTATGTCTTGTGGCAATGTTTAGAGCAGGATTAATGGGTGTGTCTTCATTTCTACCTTCTGTGCTACTGTGCAGTAGGACTGTCAAATTCCTTGTCCAAGATCACATCTGGGAGCTCCAGAGTGGCACAAGAGAACTTTGAGAGATAAAGAATTAGAATTTGAGAAAACTGGCTCCTTGTATGTTAATAACATTAACAGCCAGTTGTAGGCATCTGTGTGTTGTGTATGTTGAAGAAGGTGGATAGCAGTTTCTAAACATGTTATCTGTCATGTGACAGGGGAAAGCTGAGTGGTGTTTGGAAACGGGTAAGTGTCCAAATTGAGGAAAAGATACAGAGCAAAAAAAAAAAACCAACTGGTTTGTAATGTAACTACTTAAAGATTTACTATTAAAATATAATTCAATGTTAATTTGTATAATTCATACTGTTGGAAATGCCTGTAGAAATGCATGTTTCATGAAATGTAGAGAAGCAAATTTCCAAAATTTAAATTTTTTATAAAAGTATAAAGATGTTATTGTTGCATTAGAAATGTACTTGCAGAAATCGAACTAAACTGAAATAATTTGAGACAGAATACAAGTAGGTGTAATTTAAAGAAAAATAAAAACGAAATATCCTGCGAGCCCCTTTTTAAAACCGTAGGGTTTTAGGCAAGTTTCCCTTCCACAGCTTCATTTTTTTCTCCGGACAGTTTAGCTGCAGCTTCAGGTTTATCTTCATATCCTTCACAAAGTGGCATGAGGGCTTGGAAAACCCATAATGGTTCATAATCATGTTTTCATTATAAACTTTGCAGTATTTTGGGTTTGAGAGCTCAGAGTTAATTTCAGAGGGAAAATGAGTGTTTGTTTAAGAGATAATACTGAAGCCCATGAGTGGCGGGTGAGGGATGAGGTGGAGCGTGTTAAGCGAGCTCCTTCAGCCCTGGGGAGTGATGCTATGTCAGGAATGTCCAATCATAACACTTATTTGGAGTGAATGTGTCATGGCGACACATCGGTGTGTCAGCTTTTCCTACCTTTATTGCAACCAACACAACACTCACACAACTGTTATGGAGCTGCATTTATTACATAGAACCAGCAAGCCAAACAATATTCTATTTAAATGCTGGTGATTTCATTTAGTTACATATAGTGCACAGTTATGGATGGGGAAGTGTTTATAATCACGCTATCTGGTGTCACCCAGATGACGATGATTCCATTTTAAACCACATACAGTATCGTCTCTGGAATTTCTATATTTCTCTAAAGCTGCTATTTCCAATTGATTTTTTTTATCGCTATAAACACTATATGAATAAAATTCAACTTACAACTGTTACAGCTTTCATCAAAATTGCCCATTACCAACAATATTGATTTCAACCATTGTGCCCTGTTTATGCTAATCATTCACATTGATTCCTTTAATTTATTCTATATATTATTCCAAACCAACTTGTAGTTGTGAATCTAAGGATGTATATACAGCAGAATTTGTGTGTTAAGGTACTTATTACACAGTACAGCCTTTGGAACAGATGTACATTAACAAAAACCACACATTCAAATGTTCTCTGTTTCAGGATTATTTTTCATGACATTTCATGACCAAAAAAACCCTCCATATCAGTTCCCTGTTGCATCACTCTAAAGTGTGGAGAAGTTTAAGGGGGTGAATACTTATGAAAGACACTGTATAGAGCTTTGTCAAAACAATAGATGTGGTAGATTATGTGTTTTTATAAAGAAATTGATTTCTTAACCCTTTAAACAAATATACATTAGTATATGTAGTGACCTATATTTATGTTGAGCATCTGGTGTGTAATGTTTTTTTGAAATAAACTGTTTATATCTCTAGTAATAAGTAAATATGTATAAATAAGTAAATAACAATAATAATAATAATAATAATAATAATAATAATGAAATACTAAACATAAAATGATGTTGCTTATATGGAATCAGACTTTCCTCCCACACCTTTAAGCAGACTTAAGCAGAAGGCTCTCTGTAGAAAGAGGAAGTGATCAATGTTGGGGTTGCTGTACGGTGACCCATATAGTTTTAAATGAACTGATTACCTGAAGAGTTATTTAAAAGTTTAATCATGTCACGTTCCTAAAAAGACTTTGTGGTTTGATGGAAGGGGGTCAGGATTGCTGAACGTTATAAAGCAGTGCCAGAGAATGAGCTAGCATTCGTTAACTCATTAACATTTTAATCATCAGATGCATCTCCCTTTATACTAACAAAAGCTTCACAGCTCTCACTGATGTCATCTTAATGCCAAATCAGTAGCCTTTGTCTGTTCCTCTGTCTTCAGTGTTTTTTATCGAGAAGAAAGAAAAATGGCATGGATCAAATCATCTTCATAATCTTGTGGCCCTTGTGGTTTTATAATTAGTATACAAGTAGCTTTGTCTAGACAGTGTATGTTCTTTTTTCCTCTAGAGGTGTGTGTCTGTGTGTGACCAGGCGCTTTGTGGGATTATGCAGATCCCAGGTTAGGTGGCATTTATCTGCGGCCTGTGGCAGGTGCCGGCCCGCAGGCCTCAGGTTTTAATGGGCAGCTGAAATGCACAGACTCGTGTTGGCTTTCATTAGAAGGTCCAAAGAACAAACCTAGGACTGAAGCCTTCTGGGAAAACCAAGCTACATCAGTGCTTCAAAAGAAGAGAGGACAGGAGGCGCAGCAGTTTTAGATTTGGTCACATTGATGAGTGTGAAGCATTTATATAAAGCATAATCCATTACGAACATAAATGATGATATACAGTAGATAATGTGAGCGAGGGCTGTTTGTCAGTAAACAGCTGTGTTATTTGTAGCGTGATGCTCATGTGGGATTTTGCGCTTGAACAGGTATGCAAAATTAGTGTACAGTGTTATATGTACAGTACAGTGCTGTTCTTTGATGCAGGCGCCTCTACCATGTTGTGGAAAAAAACAACAGTGGCACTTTGTTTTTGTGCTTAACATTTTTTAGTGTTAATATATGCAGTGCTTAATGACCCCTGTTTTCCGTTGGTTCTGTGTAGCGCTCCCTGTTTGTGGCCAAAATAATGTCGGTCATTTCTCTTATCGTCGTGTTTGTTTAGTCACTTTTCATGCGTGTAGCTCCTACAGGCAGTAATGAACGCTTTCAGGTGTGACAGTGTAACTCTGTCTGCAAGAATTTGTCACGGATCAGTCACTCACACACCTTCTTACACACATTATGTGCCCCTTGCCTGCACTGCCTGATGGGTTATATAGTTTTGCCTGGTGGTGACAGTTCTAGTGGATGAGTTACTGTACTTATTTAATGCATATGAACATTAAAGCCTGTGCATGCTTGAGTCAGAGAGGTAACATACTAAATCCTGCAGATTCATTCGAATGAGACAGACAAAAAATAAGAGATCAAGAAGATGATGTAGAGATTGGCCGATATTTGATAACAGTATTAAAAGAGTGTGGGTTAGAGAGGGAGAAAGAACTGAAAAGATTGCAAGGGATAAAAAGCACAAAATCAGCTTAATGTAAATGTATTAGGGCAAGCAGTGGAGTTGTGTGTGTGTGTGTGTGTGTGTGTGTGTGTGTGTGTGTGTGTGTGTGTGTGTGTGTGAGAGAGAGAGAGAGAGAGAGAGAGAGAGAGAGAGAGAGAGAGAGAGAGAGAGAGCTCCATAGCCAAGCCCTGTGCTGACTTTGCGCCTCTCAAAGGAAAATTGATTTGGCCGGGCTGAAGAGAGGTACTTAGATGAGTGGAAAAGAGAGATGGGATGAAGGCGGTGTATAAAAAATGGCGGTGCTTTGGCACACCTTACGTTTCTCATACACTCTTTCTTTAACACCTTTTCTATTCTGTTTCTATCAATAAAATACACTTTAGCTCTTGTATGTGTTTCTGCACCTGAATTAAACATTAAGGGAAAAACACCTTGACTCTTCTCATAGTGAGTAAATGTCACACTTGTTTAATCCAATGAACGACTACAGGACTGAAGCGTATAATCTTTAGGGAGGAACTGTTTTTAGTATAGTATGTATACTGTCATGGCTCACTCACTCACTTATCTCAGAACAGTGTTATCTCTCTCTCTCTCTCTCTCTCCCTCTCTCTCTCACTCTCACTCACACTCACACTCACACTCACACACACACACACACACACACACACACACACACACACACACACACACACACACACACACACACACACACACACACACACACACACACACACACACACACACACACACCGTTATAGACGTTATTCACATCCACACTCATTTCCTGACTGCAGTGTTCTCTTTAATCTGTAAACAGGAATCAGGAGTTTGTCTGAACTAGTAAACATGTGAACTCTTCTGACTGCCTCAAATGTGTCTGTGTTGCTTTAAACCCAGCAGGACTCTCAGGGCAACAGTAAGAACTGAAGTATATTTGCAAATCTCTATAGTTATATATCATCTTTCTGGCTGTCGGGGTTAAATCCAATTTTTCATGACTGAGCTTGACTACAATTTATATTAAAAGCCAGTCTAGGAACCTCATAGGATACATCAGGATATAATTTATTATATATTTTATGTTACATCTTCACAACTCGATCTTTCGTGTACTGCTGATGGTTACGAAACAGACTCTTTAAGTGTGATTTATGCTGCCAGCTTGGTTCCAGCTCCATTCAGCCAGCACTTACCTTAACGAATGAGAACTCGTTAGGTGAGGCTACCGCTCCGTCATTCCCTCGTCTAATAGAACGTCACATCATGCTGAGCCAAGCACACTCACTCCTGCACACGTACATACACATACACACACTGCTAATTAAGGTCGTCTGGTCAGCTACATCAAATCAATGCTGCTTAGTCTTATCTAAGTAAAACAAGCATACAGATTAGGAGGTATTAAAACAGTGAGGGCCGAGATCAGATCTGGAGTGATAAAGGAACACTGGAGTCATAGTTACAAACCGGTACTCTCTAAGTAGTGTTTATGTAGCAGGACTGCAGAAATATTTACTTTACCTGATAATCCAATACTATGCCGATATGACTAACATGTCTCCTTGTGTTTGTTAACCCTTTTACCAGTATACTGGCATCTTCCCTGACCTGACATCAGTATAAACAAATAAGTTATCGATGTAAGCCTTATGTAAAATAAGTCAGGACACTGTTGATGTTCAGCGTGATACATTTTTACCTCTGTTCAGATAACCTCATGTGGAATTTTAGTGGATGATGATAATATCTTTTGAGCAAGCTCTTTGGGGCGTCAGAGAGCGGAAGTGGGTTTGATATCACAGTTTACTTTGAAGATTTGTGTGGAAAAAAATTAACTAACGCTTCTCTTTTTAATTTATCTATGAAGATATTGCCCCTAGTAGGCTCGGTTATGAAAACAAAGTCCTGAGAGTCGCCTTTCATATGAAGCTATAACCACTACCGAGGAGTGTAACATGACAAAGAAACTCAATGCTGAACATAGACACAACAAAACAGGCGCAGATTCTATTGTTGAGTCTCCAAAGTTCAGGTTGTCCTGTTGTGATTAATAAAAATGTACAGCTCCTAGTCAGCCATGCTCACACACCCTCAGTTTGTTTAAATACTGTATTAATACTGTTTCTATATTCTCATTAGCAGAAACATTAGTGTTATCCACTGAACAATAGACAATAGTAACTGTCGCTTATTTCAGATATAATAATGAGCATTGCATCATCCAGTGTTCCCAGTTCAGTCCTTAGATCACATTACAGCCAGTGCGCAGTTTCAAATGTACTGCTCCTTTCTGCTCTCCAGTTCATCCAGGGTGTATTCCTACCTCATACTCTGTGTTCCTGAGACAGATTCCAGCTCCACTGTTTCCTCCTTGTTATGGAAGAAGAAACTAATGAAATACAGTGGGATTAATAATATTTTAATCCTTGTGGCACACTGTGAGATCTGACAGCTGAACCTGCGGTAACTAAATTTAACAGTGTGTTGTCTGAAGGGGATATAAATAGATGAATACTTCTCATGTTCTATGGGTTTGTTTGCTACTGTAATGTGAGTGATGTTGTCTAATTGGCAGCTATCTCGTGACTGAGAGCTAAAACTCAAACTATCATGGCACGAGGCAGAATTTGTTGCAACGTGGGTAGAAAAAATGTACCACGCCATGTCAACTATTCTGATTGACTTATACTGGCCAAGTGCTCAACAACAAAAATACTACACAGAGCAGTATAACAGTGATTTACTACTTTGATTAAATAAAACAAATATGTGACAGGAAAGTCCTGATCCAACATTCCTGCTCTTTCTTTACTCCTTCACACAGCCCACTTCCTGTGTATATATTCCCTTAGGTTGTGTATTTGTCCCTCACTGCATCCCTTTTATAAACACCTCTCTTTAATGGTTTCCCTCTTCTATGTGTGTGTAGTGAGTAACTACAGCCATGTACTGGAAGGCCAGTCAGACTCCGATGATGAAGATAAACTCCATATCGTGGAGGAAGATGGGACCCCGGTGGAGGGAGCTGACGGTGACAGCGCTGCCCACGACGATGACACCAACGGCCCTGAAGACAGATGGGATGAAGGTAACATTCCACCTAGTGGTATTTTTTTCTAGAGGAAAATTTTAATTCAAAGTAATATTGAAGTAAAATCCTTGAATTCTGTGCAGTAACCCAAGATATATTTTTAGTATTCATGATTTAGACATCTTTTTTTGATTGATGATTGAAAGGCACGTGTTTATCAGGCATTAGCAGTTAGAAATTTGTTTTAAATAAATAATGTAATGCTAAGCACCAGAATTCCTGGCTATTAGCTGATGAATGAGGGTGTGTGAGACATTAGTGATTTGGGAGGATCTGGAGATGATTTGAGCTGCTGTAGAGCTGCTGTTGTGTTTACAGCACATAGAGTGTATTCAGCTTGTGTGTGTGTGTGTGTGTGTGTGTGTGTGTGTGTGTGTGTGTGTGTGTACTACATGAGTGGGATCAGGTAGTAAAATAGAACTAAATATACTGGCCTCACAACTATCAGCACGGTGGTGTACTGGAGTGGAGAGATTTAGAGAAAAGAAATCTGCCTCTAATAACAACCAGGATTTTCCTGACATCCCTGAATCTTGTGTAAGTGTGAGATATACACACTTCTCTGCCTACACTACCCTTAACTCATATGCTGTAAAACATTCATTAGTAGTATCAGATCTACAGTATCGACTCACCCTTGTTTTTTCGTTTGTATCAAATTTCAGCCTCTCCCACTCATTCCCCTGTTGCACTTTATGCTCTCCATCCTCTTTTTTGCCTTTCTCTCCCCCTACCTAGAGCAGAGGCAGACATACCGACTCTCTGTGGGCTCCATGTTTGTTTTAAAGCCTCCCTGCACAACCCCACCCCCCACCCACCTCCATTTTATCCTCTTGTCTTTACAACAGAGTCTCACACTGTCTTGCTCCCTTTCAATCATCATGATTAAAAGCAATCACTGCCTCATTGCGTGCTGTCGACTCTCATTCTCCCCCAGAATGAAACCGAACCACTCGAGTTCTCAGGGATAGTACCATGGCTGCACAGGCACTTTTCCAGTTCATCTGTTTCTCAGATGAAGCTTTTATTGTCATTTCAAACATATATAGCTGTTGCAGTACACAGTGAAATGAGACAACTTGAGCTACAGTATAAGGACTTAAGTAAGTTAGTCTTAGATACATAAAGTGCAACTGTGCCAGGATAGGTGCAAACAGTGCAGGACAAAAGACTTACAATACAAGCAAACAAAAAGTACGTTACACTTAAGACAATTTGCATGTGCAGAAATACTGGCATGAACACTTCATATTCTAGCAGCAGTGATATAAGCTATTGTAATTTATTGTGCAAAACACATAGCGACTGAATCGACTGCGACTGTCCAACTGCATGTCCTTACACAAGCAGGTGTAACATTCTGTGTATGTCGAGAAGACAGAGCCGACAGGAGACCAAGGGAATTAAAATTGTCCCGGTGTCAAAATTCACCTCAGGATCCATATACACAGGCGTTCTGAATGCGCATGCTGGACGTTTTTGAGAAACGGTTAAACAAACGACCTGAGGATCAAAAGAAGGTGGCTTTATTCCAGTATTGCAAAACTTAATAGCTGCTGAAATCGAGAAACTGAGGGAGGAGAGCGTGCGCTCTTTCTGCCTCCCCCACCCGAGTCCAACCGAGCTACATTCCCTAGCACGTTTTCTTGGAGTGTTTACAAAGATTTTATGATGGTTTCACAATTCGTAAATTATACATTCTCAAGCTCCGTTGGCAAAACATTTCTTCCAAATGACCCAAGCTTTCTAGTGTGATTTGGAAACTTCCAGACATCTCAAATCATCACATCATAAAAAAAAAAAACTTTACTCCAGAAAAGTGGCCTTGACATGCATATGAAGCAGGTAGAAGAATGTGTGTTTAATATGGAGCTGATCAGAGCTCCTGGGGCCTCATTTATCAGCACTGTATTCAAAATATTCCAAATGTATTCTAATGCATAAAGCTTTAAAATTGAATTCTCATATGCAGAATAAAACTGGGATATATCACATGCGTAAAAGAAAGAAGGAAGTTTAAAAAATACCAATTGTTTGTTGTCACTATGTCACTGCTCATTGAAACACAGACACAATATACCACAATTAATCATATATGGTATGTAGGCCTCCAAAAAAAAACTCCACACACACACAAGGTGGAGGCAGGAATCGAACCCCCAAACCCTGGAGGTGTGAGGCAAACGTGCTAACTACTAAGCCACCGTGCTTCCCAATGATAAAACATCATAAAGTAATAAAGTAAAGTAAAATAAAAATAAAAAGAGTTAGTTATTGTTAAACCATGAGATGGGATTTCAGCTGTGATATCGGCTGGATCTCTCTAAATTCAGCAAAGGAGCAAGATAAAGTCACAGCTTCAACACGTCAGTACTGTTAACCTTTTATGTAATTTGGCATCTCGCCAAACATGCCGGTATTTACATATGACTAAAAAGCAGAAATGTATTTAATAGATAATTCAAATTATTAACAGTCCGAACCAACGATCAGACGTCGCCTTCAGACAGCCGCTTTCCATTCAAGGTTTATTTTCCACTGTACACAAGCTGTGTGTAAATAGACGCACAAACCTTAACAAATATTTATTTCATATAGAGCCCATATTTCGTGCTGTTCATATACAGAAGTTACATAAAATGTAAATACCTGTGCATAGCATTCATAAATGATGGCTCAGGAGTCAAGGAAAGAAAAACATGTAGAGTAAATCAGATCTGTGTAGTGGTCTGGGAAAACCTATCGAATCTCTCTGGGGCTGAATTCAAGCTAATGGACAAAAATGACCAAAAAAATTGACCTAAACACTGGGTCAAATTTTTTTTTTACTTTTCATAATACAAAAGCAAATATACATATTTCATACATAACGTCCTCATCTTACTTAGGCTTTGCTGTAAAGATTTAGCTAGATAGATACTTTTATATGTTATTTATAACATATTGATCTAAATGCAAATTAAAGCAAATTTTAAAAAATATATATAAAATGCCAAACAGTTTGTAAAAGGTCCCAGGCCATCACACATACAAACGAAACCTGCAAATGGTTAAGATATCGTGCAAGCTGACTAAAAAGGTCTCTTTTGGTATGGGTGTGTGTCATAGCTCTTTCTTGTTATACATATTGTATATACATGGCACTACAGCAGAACATCTCTCCACCCTGCAGCTCTCCACACAACAGCACACAGAACTGAGCTGAATGACAGTCTATGATCACCTTCACTGTCTAATTTATACCAGGCGTGTTCACCTTAACAAGTCCAGTTTAACCAGCACAGTTACTAACTAATTGCATTCACAGCTGTAATGAGAAACCACCGAGATTATCTTTGGGAGGGTACGACAGGCAACACCACGGGCTTTGACTCGGTTATTTCACGTGTTCGATAATTGAATGAATGAGAGACAAATGGAAAGAAAAGCAGAATAACATTTCCCTTTAACAGGAGGATTTTCTTGTTCGTTTCATTAAAGATATTCTGAAATAATGGACTATTATTCCCTCAGTATAAAATGCATTTTTTAAAGTTTTTCTTTAAACCCCTTAGTGGAACGGACAGCGTGTTCATTCAGTTAGAACAGTTAGAGCAGCATGGAAGGATTTTAATATGATTAGTCTCTTGACAGAGAGTACGGTAAGAAATGCAAGCAGGTGAGTCATGGGGAACTTCCAGTAGGATCCTGACACAAAGTGAACACCGTTATTTCTGGGAAATGTACTGCAGGTATGCTTGTTATTGTACATGACTAGCCTGTGAATGATCAGTTTAGGCTGTAGATGTAGTGTTACTTACTGTAGTATTTTACCTGGCACACCTGCTTATGTTACTGTATATTCTGTGAATAAAATTCCACCAACAAAAAGCCCCTGAAACATATCCTCGGTATGCATCCGGCACTAAAACCTTTGTTGAAAACCCTTCGTACTTTCCATAGAACAATTTTACACCAAAGTGGTGTGCTGACTCATACTCATCTTTGCATCACATCAAGTGATCCGCTTGTGTGCTTTCTGATCTTCTACCTTAACCTGGGTGTGTGCAAGTGGCAGAGGAAGTAGACACGTACAACTGCAGCCTTCAAACAACATTAAAGTAACTTACTAACTATGTAGTAAGCTTTGTTCGTGTTTTTCTTTTTTTCAGCAAAGCCAGGACTTTCTTTATTTCTGGCATCAGTCTTTTGTAGATCTCCCATTTTACTGAATGGACTAATAGAGTTTGAGAAGCTTGTGGGAATATGTGGTTTAAACACAAGCTTACAAAGAGCAGGTCAACATCTGAATGTGACCTCAATTGTATGTTCATTATCATCACTAAGCATCGAGTCGCGCCCACCCTTTTCTTTCTCTCTTTCTTTCTCTCTGAATTTGTTTGTTGACTGAGAAATTCATTTCTTTAATTTTAGAGATTAAACTAAAACGATTGTTCTAGTGAAGACTAATCAGTAGTATCATGATTTATATCTGGGTCCATTTTTGGGGGGTTTATTATATTTACTAAGTCCTGACCTTTCAATATAAATGAGGCAATTAGATTAAAATGAATTCTTATAATATAATTTCAGAAATGCCTATAGTCTATCATGATCTATTTGAATTAAAGGCAGGGTCTCCGATTTTTGAGAAATGCTTCAGAAAACTGAGTCGGGCCGAATTTATAAACAAAAATCAAAACAACAATCAAAACAAACGTGTAGCCAATGAGCACAAAGAGGCGGGGCTTGTCAATATGTGGTGGAGAGAGTGTTCAGTGCGCATGTGTGACATTAGCGGAAAGCGGTTTTAACATTGACATGGAGGATAAAAACAAATAAAGCGAAGAAAGGCTTATGATAAGGCAAGACATAGGGCCGTGTTAATATAGGATCCGCTTTCCAGCGCTGGAGGGAACTGAAGGAGAGGGACGTAAAACATTCATTCACAGATTGGAGTTTCCCGAGTCAATAACTCCTGAGCTAAACGTTGTTACTACACAAATAACATCGTAGTAATGTAGAGAGGCAGCTACAACCGTGTTTTGTGTAGTAACAGCATTTAGATCAGGAGTTACTGACTCGGGAAATCCAACTTTACTTAAGACGCCAAGGAGCTTTTTTCCTTCTCGTTAGGTGAGTTACGTTGGTTTTGCTTTGTTTCACAGAACTAATATATGCCTTTGTCCTTTGCATGATTATGCTTGTGTGTCATTTTTGCTTGTTTGTTTATCTGCAATCGTATCGTTCTTCCCTTCAGCTACGATAAAGACACATTTCTTTCCGTTAGTTGCCTGGGTTACGTATGTATGTGTGGGCGGAGCTATCAATACAGGGGTGGGACCCATTTGGGTTAGGGGCGTGTTTGTTTTGGTGATTTCAAATGTCAACATTGGCTTTCAGAAATCGGAGACCCTGCCTTTAAGATATACTGTACATTTGAATGGATTATTTGATAATTTAGCAACTTGCTTAAACGATGAAATATTTTTCATCTAATATTCACATTCAACTAATATCATGGGCTGCTGTTTTATAGCTATTTTTGTACTGAATGTAAAGTTTTCACAAATGATCACAGACTTGAAGAAACTTTTCATTGTTGCTTATGTACAGTATATGTAGGGTTGACTTCCTTTTGAATGTAGCCAGGGTCTGTACTTTCTCAGTAAGTGTCACTCTGATGCTTGTACCAATGTGCTCCCTTTGTATAAACAACACTGCAGTAAACAGTCATACACATGTAGCTGGGTATTACAATGCACCTCAAGGGCAGTTATGGTGTGCTTTCATAGCCATTGTCACGGTCACTGTAGTAAAAGTCACAAAGAACCAGAGCAGAACACTGAAAACCTTAAAAACCTTTGAAAAAAGTTTGTAGAGGAAAACTGTTTGTCTCATCCAGTTTGTGTGGTGACTGTCTCATTTCGCCTAGTAAGCATCTGATAAGGAAATGACTTTGCTGCTAAAAAAAAAAAAGGCAGATTTGCTCTTTTTCTCATCTTCTTCAAGCTATTCGTGTAGAGCTTTAAGCTTTGGAAATCTGTGATTTATGTAATCTATAAATCCACGTTTCCCACTCTAAGCATTTGCCCGACTCAAAGCGCCATTTCTTTATTCTCCCTGATAAAGTCAATGCAAAAATCTTGCATGCTGGACAGATGTACACTGCCACTGTCCCTCACCTGTATAACAGAGTCAATGCTGCTGACAGTGAAGTACAAGGTAGAGACGGTGGTTATTTTGCTCGCCCCAACCACCCACATACATACATCTCTTTAAATCGTTCTGACACCCAAATGCACAATTGTCCTCAGGTGTTCTGAATGTTGTTTTGAGTTGTGAGCGAATGCCATTAGTTGTAATTGCTGACATTGCGGACTCATTTCGAGTGTGCACGCATGAGAAAGTGCAGAGCTCAGGCAGGAGATACACATATGTAGCCTCCGGGCTTGCTTTTTCCCAAAGCTTTCATTTCTTCCCTCTCTCTCGTTAGTGAGCGATAAAGAAGTAGAGCGCAGTGCTCCAATTAAGCGGTTCATTTTACAGGAGGTTGAGCACAGTTTGTGCATTAAGGGATATTGGGAAATCGAGAGATTGAGTTAGCTATTCAGGACTAATTTGTTTTGTTTGCTTTATAAGCGGGCTAAGCGGCTCTTGCCTGTGTGACTTTGATTTTATAATTATGACTTTGATCTTCTAATTATGTGGTGAAATCCTACACACACCATTTGCTTTTTCTTTCTCTTTCTGAAACACAGAGTTCACATATGACGTCTAACGGATTGGGGCTTTAATGCACATTTAACATTGTGTAGCACTAAACCCAGTATACTATCTGTCACTCGATATCAGTGTTTGCTGATAACAGTCTTTGTTTTTGGGAAAGAGAGCTTGTTGTGGAAATCAAGTGATGCTGTATGGGTGTACTGTGCCCTATACATTTTATCACCCTGGCTCCTTATGCATGCCCGAGACAACTAATGATGAACAAATATGTAATGACATATTTACTGGATCAAAGCAACTATGATAAAATACTTTTTACTAAATTAATTTTTTTCCTTTATTGGCAGGTTAGAGCTGCAAATGTACTTCAATTTCACTGTGCATACATAATAAGCACTTAATGTTGACATAGATTTCTGCATACATTATGTGTATCTGGAGGATTAAAAACTGTCCACACTAGGGGGCGCTGTAGTGCTGAACCATTCATTTTTCTTTTACCACAATGTCTGCAGAAAATGGTGGCTGCAGAGGATATTTGCTAAGTTATTGTTCATCTTATATAGACATAAACAGTGGCAGCCACACGAACGTCAGTGGCATGTTAGGTCATTAAATACACCCTCAGTCTGATGTCACATCACAGTACAGTGTCCCTAGTGGTCATGTCGGTATTGCACCACACGGACACATAGCATTCATTTCTGAATTTTACTGCAGGAAATATGTGGCAGCCATTATGTATACATGTGCATGTTACTAACAGCAAGTACAGTGCTTTTACAGTACAGCAAGTACAAACTTTAGACTGAATTAATCATTGTCGCATCACAAAACTCAAACGGTTGCTGCCGGGGCTGAAGTAAGAATCTGTTCCATCTTTGTGGATTTCCTCATACATGTCACTCTTGCTCTTTTGAGACATAAAGAGCTCCACATACAGCCAGGTATCTGCAAGTATTTTCCATCACAGCCCAATGTCTCCTGACTTTACTAATGATATTTCCTTCCCAACAAGGAAAGAGAGCTCATTAGCTTAGGGTTTGGGTGAGTGGTGGGGAGTGTCATGACCGATACAGGCAAATGTCTCATCCATCATCAGATTCAGCTGAGTACCCATTACATATTTATGGAGATGTAATGGTCATGCAGAGTTTAGTTTACATACTAATCGAACACACCTGGCTCTAATGTTCATTCGCTCTACAAGACACTGATTAGCTAAATCAGGTGGGTTAGATTAAGACTGGAAATAAACCAAGTCTGTTAGATTTGGAATTATTATATAAAGATTTACAGTTTCCAAAGGAGCTTTGTAGCCTGTCGAAAGTATTACTCTGGCTTTCATAAACCATATGCCATGTTTTGTTTTGCTTTTTATTTCTTTTAAACAGAAATATCCTCAAATTGTCCGGGTCAATGAATTACTTAGAAGTATCCTTTTCAAGGAGCAGTTTGTGCTGTAAGAGCCGTCGGCTAAACTGCAGTAAATCACTGACGATCCTTTACCATAGATGATAAATTAAGGGAAAAGTGTCTAAAGTAAAGTTTTAGTAATGTCTAGGGAGCCACCAGAGCAGCTCTACTGTGCTTAGGACAGATTTTACACATCACTTTGTACTGGAATTATGCATTTCTTCTGAAATATATACGTATATGTTTTTATATTATGGTGTTTTTAATGATGATGTTGGCAAGTGCTGTCCATAACATCAGTCCTAAATTTCCCATAGATGGTCATTTGGGATGAGTGCTGTATTGGAACTATATTGCAGTGTAGTAAACTCTAAAAAAGTGTGATGAACAGACAAACAGCACCTTTAATGGTACAGAATAAACAAGACTGTATGCAATAGTATGCAATAATAAAAGTATGCTTGTGTTGTAGTAAAAGAGGAGGGTGTGTCAGAGGAGGATGAGAGGAGCAGAGATGCTCTTGTTGAGGAAATGCTTCAGCAGGGAGACACGGCTGTCATCTTCCCAGAGGCACCAGAAGACGAACTACGCCAAGGAACACCGGAAACCAGTGGCCATGATGAGAATGGTATATATATATATATATATATATGCTACATCTAACCTAAAGGAAATAATAACTGCAGTTTTCATGACAAGCCAAATCTCCCCTGCTATATATTCCTATAATGGTGCGGACATTTGGTCCCCACCAAGATATAGAGTATGCATATGCTCATCATACAGTCTTATTGTGAATTCAGAGTTCACAAACACAGATTTCACACTCAGCTACACACCTCTAAACACACAGCTTGCCTTTGATGACTCTGAAAATTCCAGCTCACCTGTTTGAACAGAAAGTGGGAAAACGCAACACCTGAGCAAATGTTTCATACCTGAGAGAGTTTCTCATGTCTTTGTGTGGGAGCGATTCACCTGACTACAGGAGTTTAATACGTTACCTGTTAACAGGTAATATGTTACCTGGGAAGTGTTTAGATAGAGATAGATAGAGTTCGCCAGCTGAACCTCAATTCTTATTCACAGATAGACCTATGAATAATTCAGATGATTAATGAAGGTCAACGTGATGATTCGGCAGTTCCGATACATACCCGTAATGAATATCATTGGCAAAATATTTTAACTATTACAGTGTCCTCTTAGTCAGCTAGACATGAATATGAAACCAAGTTAATAAATATCTCATATTATCTATATTAATATTTAATTTGTGTATCACCAGAAGATGACGAAGAAAAATATTTCACGTCGTTCATTTCTAATGTATTAATCCAGTCATCTTTGCCCCTTTCACTCACCCACTATAAAAAGTGTTTACCAAGCACCCGTTCCTCTTCCCTTGTTTCTCCTCATTTCTTCTCGGCTCCTCTCTTTCTTTGTGCTGAAGATCTTGGGATGGAAAGAGAGAGAGAGAGTTGTTGAGTTGTGCGCTAGCTGTCACATCAAAGGCCGCTCTCTATTACAGTGTGCGATTGAAGTTCACATATTGCTCTACTTCAGCACACACACTTCACAATCAGCACAATAACACACACATGTGTATACATGCACTCTCACTCATGGCTTCCAAGGTGATGTGTTTTTTCAAAGCCTCATTCGTATATTCATTCACGATGTACACTTTTTTATATATAGCACATTCTGTGTTTTGTTTCAGTGGCTTTTTTGAATCTGTTGTTCATTTTTAATTGTGTCTCTTCAAATCACATCTCATTTACCGAGCACATGTTTTGTGTTACTCTGTGTGCGTTTGTGTAAGAGACATGTCCTTGTATTCATATCATTGTCCTTGCACTTACCCCTCTTGCTCTGCCTCTCTTTCTTGTCTCACCCCTTGCCTGCTTCTCTCTCTCTCTCTCTCTCTCTCTCTCTCTCTCTCTCTCTCTCTCTCTCTCTCTCTCTCTCGCTCTCGCTCTCAGGCACACCAGACGCGTTTTCTCAGCTCCTCACCTGTCCCTACTGCTCTCGTGGCTACAAGCGCTACACATCACTGAAGGAGCACATAAAGTATAGACACGAGAAGAGCGAGGACAACTTCAGCTGCTCACTCTGCAGCTACACTTTCTCCCACCGCACACAGCTCGACCGACACATGAGCGCACATAAAGCAGGCAGAGACCAGGTACAGCATTTAACCTTCAGTCCTTCATTTATCTTGCATACTTTTTGGAATTCTATCACCTCTCCAACAGTGTAGATTGTTTTAAGTATAGGAAGCTAAATCAATATTCAGCTTTTTTGTCCTGTGTCTGTGAAGCTGAATAACAAATTTCTCAAAATAAATAAATTAAGTCACATTTAATATATGTTATGAATAGTAATACGCTTATGGAACTACAGCAGTATAAAGCACATTTTCTGTCTCTTTCCAGCGGCACGTAACCCAAACAGGGGGTGGAGGAAACCGTAAGTTTAAGTGCACTGAATGTGGCAAAGCCTTCAAATACAAACACCACCTGAAAGAACACCTGCGTATCCACAGTGGTGAGCACACTAACGTTTTTTTGGCATTGCATGTCTGTCTGTGTATTTGTGTTAGTTAATAAGGAAATTCAACATTAGTCTGCACCGCCAAAGTCCTGCATATGTAGTTTCTGGCAAGCCTTCTGAAATAGGAAACATGCCTCTGTTTATACTGGCTCTTAATTGTGAGGTTAAAGAAAACTAATTGTGCAGCAATTGATTTCATCTGGAACATCTGGGCTTTTTTAAACTGTCTGCTTTACTCAATTTTATTTACAACTCAGTGCATGTATTTGTTATGAAGATATTTTTCCAGCCTCCTATTTAATTTTCCTAATGAATGGGATATATATATATATATATATATATATATATATATATATATATATATATATATATATATATATATATATATATATATATGCTATACATATAAAATAGAACCATGCTAGCATAAATTAAAGTGTGAAGATAAGGAAGGATATAAGTAAAATATCTTAAATTTGTAGTTATGTGGAACATCATATATGTAAACATTATAGGTGTGCAGAAGTATATGAGTCCTTGTCTGTTTGTGTCATACAGGGGAGAAGCCATACGAGTGCCCCAACTGTAAAAAGCGTTTTTCTCACTCTGGCTCCTACAGTTCCCATATCAGCAGCAAGAAATGCATCGGCCTTATTCCCGTCAATGGCAGACCACGACCCTCGCCTACAACTGGAGGCACCAAAACCCCTCAGTGCCCTTCGCCATCCCTGCCCTCCTCCCCCGCCAATGCCCGAACTCAGACCCGGGACAAACTGGACCATAGTAAACCCCTGCAGGAGCAGCTCCCGATCACACAGATTAAGTCTGAGCCATTGGACTATGAGTACAAGCCTGTGGTAGTTACCTCAGCTGCCCCCGGAGGAGTAAACAGGGTTTTCCAAGGAGGGGCAGCAGCATCCCTACAGGGGGCAGTCCAGGCTGTAGTCCTCCCCACTGTAGGACTGGTCTCCCCAATCAGCATTAATCTAGGGGACTTGCAGAACATGCTAAAGGTGGCAGTGGATGGGAATGTGATTAGGCAGGTGCTGGAGAATGCCCAGACCAAAGGCCAGTCTACAACCACAGGCAGAGTGGCTATTGCACAGGCTCCTCAGCAAGTCATCCAAGCCATCAGTCTTCCCATAGTTGACCAGGACGGTACTGCCAAGATCATAATCAACTACAGCCTTGACCCATCGCAGGCGCAGGCAGCTCTGCAGAACTTGAAGAAAGAGCCGGAGGAGCAGAATACAGACTCCTGCAAGACTGAACGACTGCCTGAGGACCTGACGGTTAAAAGCAAATCAACGATGGACAAAACTACCATCACTGTAAATGAAGAGTGGCAGGAAGAGAAAGGCAAACTCTACAATCACACAACAAACACACACTGTGACAAGGGGGATCAGGAGATCAACGGAACACACTTGGATGACAAGCCTGAAGCAGATGTTGGACTGTGTCCTGAGCAGCCCCCACTGAAGAACCTTATGTCCTTGCTTAAGGCTTATTATGCCTTAAATGCAGAACCTACCAAGGAGGAGCTAGCTAAGATATCAGAGTCAGTTAATCTTCCTAATGATATTGTCAGGAAGTGGTTTGAGAAGATGCAGAATGGGCAAATTCCAATGGAGGTCTCCACAACCACACCCCAGAAAGAGCAGACTAATGGGGTGGATGTTAATGACACTTTGGAGGAAACCCTCGAGTCACTGCCAGAGGACAATACCAAAACAAAACAGGAGGAGGAGATGGAGCTTCGTAGCCCAGCAGAAGGCACTACAGCTGGTATAAGTGGAACAGAAAATGGCCCCACATCCCCTTTACCACTAAATCTATCTGCAGACGGGCCTGTGCCAGCCCAGACTGCAGAGGAAGGAGACGGACCTCTTGATTTGTCTCTCCCAAAATCTGTAGCAGCAGCAAATACAACCAGCGCTCACTCTGTTTACTTAGCTCAGGACGAGCCTCTGAACTTGGTTTGCACAAAGAAGGAAGTGCTCAACAATGCAGGCACAAGTACTGCCATCTATGCCAGCCAAACAAGTGCCAATCCCCTGAACATTGTGACCACTCAACTGCCCACTCTGGTGGCTATCACCAAGCAAGGCTCAGAGCAATGCCTTCGCACCCTCACCACCACTAAACAGACCATCTTAATCCCACAGCTAGCTTATACCTACACCACTACAGCCTCCAGCCCTGCAGGGGGCGACACACCACAGAAGGCTATACTGCAGGTTAATGGTGTCAAGGTGAGTCCACAGACCAGTGAAAACGTGGGAGTGAATTATTGTGTACAGAGTAAAAATAGCATGATTAAAACATTGGAGTCAGATGTTGCTCCATGATTTCACACTTGCATTGATTTCTATAGCATGTGATGTTGGGAAATACCTGTAAAGGTGGCATAGCAGAATATACACATTATATAAAACAAAGTTATACACGTTACTGGTTCGTGTGTGTGTAGGAGGAGAAGCAGGATGCCAGTTCAGAGGTGGCTTCTATGCTGGAGGAGCAGACGGACTCAGACTCTGGGCCGGTGAGGAAGAAGATGAAGAAGACTGAAAATGGCTTGTATGCCTGTGACCTGTGTGACAAAATTTTCCAGAAGAGCAGCTCGCTGCTTCGGCATAAATACGAACACACAGGTGTGTTTTTTTCAGACGTGCATACAGAGATCAGCACATTCCCCTGCTTACTAACAGTGAATTTAACACACAATGGATTCAAGTGAAATTCTGCCAAAACAATTTAAGTTATATGTGTACTGTAACTGCAGGAGGGTGTGGTGAAGTTTCCTCTCATCATTTGCTGGCCAAAAGCATTACCTTTCAGCTTGGAACCTAGTGTGTTACATTACAGTCTGTTAGTAATTTTCTCTCTTTTTTCGGCGCATAAGATTTCAGTCGAGTCAAAGAACTGCTCGTTTCTTTCGGTTTAAGATACTGAGCCAAAAGCCAGCAGCCTACATCCTACTGACATCACAGGCAGTTTTTTTCCTTCTCTCCAAAGCCACGGTTTATATAACCCTTACCTCCAGCCCATGAGCTGTCACACTCTGTTTTGATTCATTGTTTGGTTTTATTATCCATGGATACATAATGACATGTAGTGCTTAATCCTGTGTGAGCAGGTTGGGGAAAGGATATTAATACAGAGGTATTTGTTACTAAGCAGTTTCATAAGCTTATCTTTGTATAGTACCTTTTAAAGCACTTGTGTAAGATGCTCAATTTCTCATCTTCTGTGTATGATGGCATGTAATTGGAATAACAGTGTGATAATTACTCAGTACTTGAAGGGGAAAGGAAATGCTGAATTAGTAGCAGGGCTTGAAAGGTAGACCCTCCCTCCCAAGTAACGTTTGTAAAATATAGAACTAACCAAGAACCTTACAGATGAGATTTATGCTGTTTGTAGGATGTTTTCCTAGACAGGCACAATTTTGTTCACCATGACCCGGTGTGTTAATGACACAACTGACAGCAAGCAAGAATTATTCAAATGTAAATACAAACAAAAACAGGGAAATGAACAAGAAATGCAAATGTAAAACAGGTGGCTTTGGGTCTGGCCCAGTTAATGAGTAATATGTTTTCAGGGCTGGTTTTAAGTAACTGATGATATGCAACACATCATTTGTCAGTTTTATGAATTTAACACACTTGTTATTTAACTTAAAATTACACACGTGCACACATCCAGACAGCAGGAATAAACTGCTGAATCTGTTCCAGTAACAAGAAATCAATTGTTATGTGATCATTCACTCACTTTACAGAATTGGAAGATATCTGGACTCCCATCCTTTGACTAGAAAAATGATGAAAGTGAAGATTGAGTATATATATAATTTATTTTAAAACCAGTGACTTAAAATCATTTGCAGATTAAACACAAATAAAAATCACTATCATCCATCACTATGCAGGCACGAGAAACTGGTAGATACAAATAAAATTAATTACAATTAATTATAATAAAAATGATAAACTAAAAAGAAAAAAATCCGGACACCATTCAGCCAAAAGTCTGCACTTCTGATGTTGTTTGTTTTTGCACCCAAGTGAAATAAAGCACACGTCTGTTTTCTCTGTCTTGCAGGTAAACGTCCACACGAATGTGGGATTTGCAGCAAAGCCTTCAAACACAAGCACCACCTAATCGAACACCTGCGTCTGCACTCGGGCGAAAAGCCGTACCAGTGTGACAAGTGTGGCAAGCGCTTCTCTCACTCCGGCTCCTACTCTCAGCACATGAACCACCGCTACTCATATTGTAAGAAGGAGGCGCACGGCCAGAGCTTGGTACAGAGGGACGAAGAGGAGGAGAACCCCACTGAAGAGAGGCCTGGAGCAGCAAGCACCGCCACCTCGCCCCCGTCTCAGGTGGACTCTGATGAACGAGGGAGCAGCGCCAGGGAGGACGAGGAGAGCGAGGAGGAGGAGGACGCCATAGGCTCGGGCAGCGTGCTGGACGAGGATGAAATACAGGTGGTAAGGATCGGTGAGGAAGGAGGAGAGGATGAGGAGGACACCAGAGAGCAGTACAGGATGGAGGAGATGGACACAGGAAATGAAGAGGCGGTAAGTGAGAACGGAGAACACGAGGAGGGTACGGTAAGTCAGGAAGACGAAGATGACGACGGAGAGCTGATGAAGGTCGTGGTGATGCAGGACGATGAGGACGATGAAGAGCAGACGGAAAACACAGAAACGATGGACATGCAGGAAAACATAGGAGAGAAACAAGCCGATGATGAAGGAGAAAATGTGAAGGAGGAGGGTGACGGAAATGAAGGAAACACACCCAGTGAAAACGGAGATGTGAAATGAAGAGAAACCACAACAGGGCTTTTCTCACTCTTATTCTTTGCTACTTAATTTTACGAAAACTTTACTAATTTGAACAAAGACTGCAGATGTGGCTGCTTCCAGAGGATTGCAGGAAATGGTAAAAGAAGGAAGGAAGGAAGGGAGCGAGAGCGCAGGAGCTCTGCCGTTGCATTTTATCCCACTACTGTGTATAAAACCCCTTGTGTGCCTGATGATTTAAAAAAAAAAAAAAACAACAACAAAAAAAAAACAACTAGTGTTTTTTTTTTCACATAAGGACAATTTTCAGTGTTTATGGTTTGTATGAAGACAAAGTTTAATGAGAAAATGACATATACAGACTGAAAGCTAGAAACGTTTTAGCTAATAACGTTTTATTACTTAAACACCTTGGGTTTGTTTTTATCAGTGTTACTAATTTTTGTCACTCTTGTTTAAACCTTAAAAAAAAAAAAGCTGTACAGTTGGGAGAGATTTCTATACATTTTTATTGCCAATGAACAAAACTCAGTATTTTATTGCATATGAAGGAAAACTGATCCTGTGCACTACCATGCTCCCAGTTTACTGATGAACACCTCTGTGGGCCTTGTTTAACGTCTACCTTTCAGTATTAATACTCTCGAGCTAACCCGTGTGTCACGCTGGCCGACGCTAGCTCGGCGCCTGTCTGTCTGTTTTGTTTGGAACTGGTCTGTGAGCCTTAAACGTAAGAAGAAGAAAAAAAAATGGGGGTGGTAAACAATCCTAGATCCAAAAAAAAAGAAAGAAAGAAATAAGTTAACATTGAAGAAATGTCAGTAATTAAATGGGTCTAATTTGCCCCCCTGCTGCCCCCTCGCTTCCCCCACACCCTCCTTTATGCAAAAGCATGCATGTGTTAAGTGCCATTGCACAGAGCTGGTGCACTTCTCTCACACTCTTTAACAGCATGTTCCCAACACGGTAGCAAACCTGTGACCCCTGACCCTGAACCACTAGTCCGAACCTGAGGACTGTTCCTGCCTCTTTAAGGAACAAATGAATTCTTACAAACAGTCAGGAATTTGAGAACAAAACATTTCCAGCTCTGAAGTGTTTCTGCTTGACCTGTTTGATGCACTTCTTCATCTGATTAACTGTGCATTTACCTTTTTTATTTTTTACTTCAGGTATTAAATACGAACCCACCGTTACCTTTCACCTCGTTTTTTTTTTTCGTTTTTTTTCCCTTTCCGTCTACTTTCGTAACAGTCAGTATTAAATATTTGTTCGATTTGTTGTGTTTGTTTCTCAGTGAACATTGTGTAATGTTTGTTTGCATTCATGGCAGTATTATTTCCTCACCCTCGTCATCAGTATAAGTTTAGTTTTTAGAGACCTTTTATATTTATGTGTCTTATTTTTTTATATTTTTTTCCTTTATGGTTATTTATTACACAGTGTAGTGTACAATATTGTAGTTTGTATTAATACAATAATATATTTTAGTATGAAGAATAATTTCGAAGAATGAATGAATACAAAGCTAGGGAAAGCTCTCTGGCATTTCAAAGTGTTTTAAAACAGAAAGAGTATTATTTTCACATTTACAATTATTTGAATTGTTTTTAAACAGACACCCAGTATTTAAAATATTGGAGATTTCTTTCCTCACATTGTTCATCGTTGTGTTACTTTCCCCCACTAGACTTGAAAGCTACTGAACATTGATAATTTAATTGTATGCTACATGTGCAGACGTCTTTAACCACAAAACTGTGCTACTCTTTTACAAAGCCAAAATGTTGTCAATGAAGAAGTTTTTTCTTTCTTTTTTTTGTTTTTAATGTTTTATTTGTGCCAGTGTGTTAACAGCATGGCCGCGACTTGTTTTATATGTCCCTGTTTTAATCTGTGGTTATATATTTTTTATAGATAGGTTTTCTTTTTTGTTTGTTTGTTTCGTTTGTTTTTTATGACTCCCCGTCTCACAATAAAATAAATCAAGAATTCACAACTTTTCTGGAACAAGATCATTTGCACAAATCCATCCATCCATCCATCCATTTTCTACCGCTTATCCGGGGCCGGGTCGCGGGGGCAGCAGTCTAAGCAGGGATGCCCAGACTTCCCTCTCCCCAGACACTTCCTCCAGCTCTTCCGGGGGAATACCGAGGCGTTCCCAGGCCAGCCGAGAGACATAGTCCCTCCAGCGTGTCCTAGGTCTTTTGCACACAATGAACTTGAAATAGATTTTAAACAAAAAAATAAAGAAATTTAATTTAATATGTGTGTCTGTATGTGTGTGTATATATATATATACACACACACACTATATATATATATATATATATATGCTTTGAAATAGCAATTTTCCCATATTTTGGAAATATGTTTAAATCCAGAAAATACTTAAAAAAAAAAAAAAAAAAAAGTCAGAAGCTTGTTGGGTTATTTGACTGAGAAAACACATTAAAAGCTTGTACATCTCTACATAATCTAACTAAATAACTAAACAACCAATTGTTGGAGGATGGATGTCTTTTCAGTTTAATAGTCTTTTACATGAATAGCAGCTGATGGTACTGGTCTTCTATGGGTTTTATTTTATCTTTTTAAAGAGCCAGAGCACAGAGAGAAACAGAAGAAACGAGATCACAAAAAAACACTGATTTATGGATATACTTAAGACCTTGATATGAAACTTGGAAGTCAAAATAACGCGACTTTTACATTTAACATTTACAACCACAGTACAGTGTCAGTTTACTAGATTTATTCCCAAAAAACTTACGTTAATTAAAGAACACAGTTCATAGTTCTACACTGTATTAATTCACTCACTCACTCACTCACTCACTCACTCACTCACTCACTCACTCACTCACTCACACACACACACACACACACACACACACACACACACACTACACTACACTAAATCTGATACTAATCTATTTTTTATTAAAGCATGCTAATCAGACTAAACTACTGTTTCTTACAGGATAGAAACTAATGTAATGTAATGCAGTCTAGACAACAGGGGAAGAGAGCCAGAGCCAGAAAAAGACACAAGAGAGACAAAGATGTGATGGCCAGTAAAAAGTCTCCTAACCTTGAGAACTCCCCCAAGGTTATTGCCATTGATCAGGGTTGGATTTCAGGGCGGCTTTTGGGCCAGAGAGCATGAATTAGTAATGCACAAATCTATAATCTGATGAAAAGTCTGAAAATGATGCCAATGCCACACTAGCTTCTTCTGCTCTGATACTGCATGGCTAAATGCATGCTAATGTGGAGTCTTCTGTATGGGTCTGTGTAGATGTGTCTATATGTACATGGAAGACATCTATATAGATGTGTGTGTGTGTGTGTGTGTGTGTGTGTGTACATTACACACACCCATTGTTCAATACCTAAATACTAACGTTTCTCTGTTTTTTTACATTAGCTCATTTACATAACTTTATTCAAACACATTTACCACCTGTGTAAATAAACAATTGTGGTTAGCCTGTGTGTAAAAAAAGAAAAAAACATCATCTACACAGTAACTGGGGGAAGATCTTTATGGAAGAACAGTTCATCACTACAGTACGGTTCCAGAGACGTGTAGAAATTGACCTGAGCTTGTGGTGGCTACACACAGCTAAGAAGCTTTGTTGTTGTTGTTGTTGATGTTTTCCCTTTAATTGATGACATATCTTTAATTAAACAATATAGCCATCTCTGAGCACTTTCCTCAGCTGACAGAGACCTCTGATTAAAAATGTTCTTGTTCCGCTGATTATAATCTGTAATCTTCGTTGATTTCCAGTGAAAGTGAATGTAAAGCACCAAAATTATGGTAAGCTACTTGTAGCTCTCCTGTCCTTCAGGGACAATTCAGAGCGCTCTCTATCTTTCTTTCTCTCCAACTCTTCTTTCTCCCTTTGTCTTCTATATCTAATTCAATCAAGGTAGAAATTCAATTTGTCTCAGGTATAATTCAAAATGCTACACCCTTCCCGGTAATGTCTTAAACACTGTAATGTGATGTCTCATACTGAAACACATGGCCTGACGTTCTGTACTCAGGCTTCATCAGACCACTTACTGGACATAACATACATTACATGCTGCATGAATTCCATTAGCACATGAAGACTAAACACTACACAGTGTGTTTGTGTGTGTATATTGTGCCTGTCTAAAGGTGGTATTTGTTAAGTTGGAAAGTTACTTAACCTGCAGAATTATCTTGGCAAAGCTCTTTTAGGAGGAAAAATATATACAGTACTGAAATGTTCACTAGTTTGTTCATTTCAGGCTTCGGTTTCTAAATCTTGATGGACAGCTACAGTAGTCAATTCTGCACTTTTTCCTTATAATGCGACTTGTGTGATGTAAATACAGCAGTTACAGAGGAAGTAGGTATATTAGATTTAATAGTCAATGTGTCACTGCAATTGCAATTCATTTTGCTTGTAACCTTCATCATCATCTTCCTCATGTGCTCTGCTTACACTAATTTTTTTTTACTATTATACTATTTGCCCTTTTATTCACCAACACCATCCGATGTTCCTGTTACTGAACTCACCTCCACACCGCCTCAAACTCTGGCACATTCACGACATATTGTTCTTCAGACCGATGTTGACCTTTTACCTCCATTGTACATAAACACTCTAGTCATCCTACTGCTGTCTGAACAATGTGCTGGATCTATGTGGATCTGCAACTCAATTTTCAGGGGTTCTCTTTCTTCCTCCTCCCTCCTGCTGTGCTTAGAGCCAGATGGCACAATGTAGAAAAATCAATTAGAGTTCCACCTAAGGGGCAGGGGGAGTTTACCCCAGCCAACCCCTCCTGAAGCATGGGCATGGGAAGGATCATTCACTCTTCCTGCTGCCAGTGTCCATCAGCTCAACACTAATCCACTTCGCTCTCTTTCTCCACCCACTCTAACCTCATTAGAGCACTGGGAGAGCAAGAGATAAAGGTGGGGGAATGGGGCGTGTTTGGAAGTACAGTGGACTTATGTTAAATACTAAATTACAAGCACATCCACAAGCAATTGGGCAGAGGTGGAGCAGGAAAGACCATAAAGACCGATTATTCCGTGTTAGTAAATCCGGACAGAAGGGGAGAAAAAAATGAGAAGCAGCTAAAAGATGATCTGAAGAAAAAACAGCCAAGCTGGCAGTATAGATTACGGTTAAATCACGAGGCAAAACATATTACGTAGCATTGCAGTTTTGTAGAAATATTTCCTTTAAATATTTAAAAACGATTCAAAAGTTAAACTGCATGTGCTAACAAAATTGAATCCTGTGCTAAGCCAGTTTCATGCTGAAAGGAGGAAGAGGAGGAGGAAGAGGACTCATTTTCAGCATATTTAGGAGACAGGTTGGATTTAAAGACACGCTCGAGCATTTTATATCCTAATCTCTCACCGGCACATGTACAGAGTATACAGTATGCAAGTACCACATAAAGAGGCCTCTGTATGGTGAAAACAACAGAAAAACAGTCTAAGCCTTCACATTGTAAGGATATTTTAAGCAATTTCCATCCGAGTGACATAACTAAAACATAAAGTGTGTATTTAAACTAATTCATGGTTAAGTGATTGCAGTATTGTGAGCATCAGGACACTGCACACATGGCTCACTACATCACTTGACTGAGCAGCGAGACTCACGCTGCCTACGTGCGCGCACTGCGGGATTTGATGCACACGACCCCGCTCACTAGATCACTCACTTTTACGCATTGACATAAATATCTGCCTCTCAGCTCCCCAATGGACCTTTAGATCACATGCCACAATCACAGAGAGGTAATGTGTTTGTAGCCTACTTAGAATTTGTCCCATGAGGATACATTGATCATGTACGCATTACATTTCTGTGGAATTATGATGAAAAATCTGAGATATTAATACCTTGCTTTGGTGTGTGCTAGAACGACGAGGAGAAATGTTTGGCTTGATGTAAGCTACTCATCTAGATTTTTCACTTCATGTGGGATATTTGGAAGAGTTTTATTTTCTGTACATTTTGACAATTAATCCAGATTTTTGTAGCTGCAAATTTAAATTTCTAATATTTTTGCTTAAACAAGATGAACTTCTAAAAAGGGAGAAAAAAAATCCTCAATAATCTGTTAAAGGGGCAGAAATGTCCAGTACCATGTTAAACAAGTTTAAGATGAAATCAAAACCCACTTATAATACAACAAAAGGGCAGGTCAATAAAGCATCGATATATCTTTACAGTTAAAGCAACTATAAATACAGTAGCATAAATGACACTTGTTTAAATGTTATGTGGATTTACACAACTTTAGCAATTTCTCTTCATTTTCTGCAGGGTCACAGTTCTGGAGTCTCGTTCACTACTAGGGGCGATTTAGACTAGAGAATCCACTTACCTAAATGTTTTTATTTGTGGGCTGAAACTGGAGAACTCGGAGAAAACAGATGCAGAGAACATGCAAAAGTTGTCCGTGTCAGAAACCTGAGCTCAGAGTCGACCTCGGACAAACTCTACCCACTGCATCCCTGTGCTGCCTGAAGCAACACGGTAAAATTTAATATTCCAATATTATTGTTTATGTATTTTTCCAATGAATTGGAGCTGAAGCTGTTGTCCCTTGAGATAGAAAATACCACATTTATTAATTTCTGAAAAAGCAATCTCCACAACGTTAAAATCTACAGATATAGAGGTTAATTTAGAAATACATTGATTTGACGAATTCACAAAAACGCCTTAGAAAAACACATCACCAAACCATTGATGGAATTCCAGTACAAGATTCTTAGAGGTTTTTCTTTGTTTAGTTGGAATCAGGAAACATTTTATCATTCTTATTTGTCATAAGACCACGTAGACTTAGGGATGGAGATTAAAATGAATTGAAAAAACACCTGAAAACTAGTTTAACAGACACTCAGTAACCTGTGAATAGACTGAAGTGAATTAGACTGGTCCGTTTCTTACGGTGTTCCTTCTATCCTAAAAATGCTTATGGGAGTAAAAGTCCATAAGAGGATGCTGCATGTTATCTGCACAAGATGCCCTGATTGATTTTCACCTTGAAACACATTTCTCATAGCCACAGTGGAGCAGCTTCAGTTAGCAAAGCGCCTGCTTGAGTACCCGCCATAAATCACCACAACAACGAGGCTGGAGTGCATGTGTGTGTGAGAGATGCGTCTGGGTGGGCAAGAGTGTAAAGTAAACTCTAGGGAAACACAGTCATAATACCAGCACAAACACCCCTCATTTATCATGCACAAGTGTGTGCACATACTCTCACACACAGCACACACACGTGCTACACACTAACAACCCTATGATTTCTCAGGCTATAATTAAGAAGCACTCGGAGCTATTTCTAAGTGTGATCGTCACTTAGTAGCACTAATAAGGAGGTTAGATGTTGAAACACGTATCATTATGTCTCTGAGGATAACACAGGCTCTGTTATTGACTCTACATCCTAATAAGCTGCTGACTAGGACCGGCTCTGTTGCTGTGGGCTGAAGAGGACTCATCAGAAAGGAAGAGAGACCCACCACGTGGCCGTCAGCAGCAAATTAGTATGTAGAAGCACTCGAACCAAAAAAAGTGTGAGGAGAGAGTCGTGTGTTAGAAATCACAGAGAAATCTAATGCGGTCATTTCTCTCTAGGCGCTTTCAGGTGTTGCGTCGAGCTTAATTCATAGACCTTTTAACGACGGCTCAGGTAATGTAGCACGGCTAAGCCAATCATACAGCAACCCTCAGCACTAAAAGGACATGAGGAAAGGGTTCATTATCTGTCCTGCTCAATACAGCAAGCTTTAGATTTATTGCCTTCTTAATGGGGATGATTGTATTAGCGAATGAAGGGACATGAATTTGCATGTGTGTGTTGTGGGGGTGATTTGACATTGTTTAGATATACCAAACTGGTATTTCCAGCATTTTGCAATTACCTTATGTAAATCCTAAATAAAACATCTGTTTAAAATGCATTGGATTTTCCAAAGCAAAACGACTTTAAGTCCAGCCACAAGAACTTCATTAATACTGAGGCACAGCCCATGACATTTAAAACACATGATTATGTCACCAGGATGCACAAAAATGTGTTTTGGCAAATAACGTTCAAACCAAACACTTAGACAGAGTGAGCAATATCCTTACTGGGAAATGGTCGGAATATATTATTAGTGGTGATTTGAATATATCCTGTGCTGAAATCATGAAAGAAATCATGCTGATGTGTACATCAGAACAGGAAAATTAGTCAACTCCTAAAGTAAATACCAATATATTACATCTTTATAATTTTCTGCAAATATTAGCGCATTCATACACATTACACTCATGAGAACACACACACACACACACACACTCAGAGGCTTCAGTGTGCCTCGTTCCCTTACTGAGGCTAACGTAAAATATAAATTCTTACTGTTGGGCCACTCTTATAAGTGTCAAGAAGACAGATCGACTAGAGAATTACTATCAACTAAAACTGTTTACATTCATGTAAACATCCATAAAAGCAGTTACCTTGTCAAATAAAACTCTACACTAGTCCTGGGTGCATCCTCCACATGCAAATGATTCTTGTTGCTTCATTTTGCTGCGCCTGCCAAACACAAAGGAGGTAAGCTTTTGGAGTAAATGTTGTCTTTAGCTATACATTTCACACTACTTTATCTTTTAGAACTCTGCAGCATTAGCCTTTCAACAATACTGCAGTCTCCATGGACACAGCTGAAACGGATCTAAACGTTTCCACATGTTTCCCATTGAATCCAATTACTCACATTAGGTGTGGCTTCTACACAGGAAATACAGAAACTACTCATGAGACTACAAAGGCTCTGATCAAAGAGGGATTAAAACTTATCTCTGCGATTTTAAAACCACAAGCTTACTGCCAAGATGTGGTGCACGCACACACACACACACACACCCACCCCCTACCTATTTTAAGCCATGTGACCATATAAGCTTTAAGTTGGTATGCACATAGGCCATGAATAAGAACTGTTTGAGAGATGGACGAACACTGTAGGAGAAAGTCAGAAAAAAACGACAGAGAACCAAAGTGATGAATGTTTTATGGCTCATAATGGTAAGCTCAAATTACCTCCCCACACTTTGGCCTCCGTGGACCTGAGAGACTGGGAGCTTTTCTGTCTTGCTGCCCTGAAATCCAAAGTAGAGTATGATGTGCACGTCACACACCGCTGACGCTCTAGCTACTCAAAACTGTGGTCAAAGCTCTGAATTATGGATATGAGCTAATTGTTTTCTCATTTGGAAAGTCTGATCCACTCCCCTCTGCTATACAGGTTGTGGTCTCAGGCAGGCCTGTGATTTTATACTTACCCTGTTATTTGTCTTGTATTTGTCTAATCCAGGCAGGCTCCTACTGAAGAAAAAGGGCAAACACTATATAAAAACTCACTCGGAAAAACAAATGATAGCCCTAATAAAGATACCCTCGAGTCTCTGGAACACGAGCATTTTATTAACAGACCATTAGAGAGATTTTCCAAAAGACACATATTTAAAAAAAAAAAAAAAAAAAAACATACTGTAAAGGCTTAACATGTTAAACAAAATGTGAAAAAAGTAAGCAAGACTAAGCATATGAAGGAAGGTGAAGAAATCACACAAGAACAACAATGTAGTTTGCATGTGATTTCTTTTTAATTAGGATTAGACATGTCAATGTCAAACAGTAGTTAGTCTCACAATTACATTCAAATGTGCTGTTCACAATGCATTGCAATACAACCCTTCATCTGAAGCAATTCATATCTTATATTTATTACTCTAATATTTATTATACGATATTAGGGAAATCTTTTGAAGTTCAAACGATTTCAAAATCTTTTAACCATAATCTGTACATATATTTTGGAACTCCTGTATAAAAAGGTTTTTCATTGTGTGTACCTGGGGAAAAAAACAAAACAACAACACATGTGCAGCATGACTACACCATAAACACTATTTCCTGTACAACCCTGTGTTTGCTGTTCATACTGATGTAGAGATGTACAGAGAGAAAAGTAGGTGTGGAGATCTATTGATCTGAAACAGGAGCATCGCGACTGAACGCAAACGTATCCTCTTTCAAATTCCAGTAACGCAGGAGCGGGAAAGAAGGGGGAAGAGAAGTGTGAGGAGGAATTGGGGGAAAAATTAAAATAAACCCAATGGCTGGCAAGCACAATGAAAGGAGGACAATTTCAGCAACCTAACAATTTTAAATTGCAGAAATCTCTGTTTTCATCCTTTAACACAAAGAAAATCCTCTCGCTATGATTCCATTTCCATGCCATAGTCCAGTTATTTGATTGAGTGCAGAGTTCCTCAGAGCTCACAGAGCCTTTAGTGACCCTATTGAACAGGACAGCAATCCAGTGGTCAGTTATGGACAGGGGACGCAAATCTTTCCAGTCCCATCAAAGAATGAGATAGAGGGATTGCAGTCTTAATGGCAGATAGTATAAGCTTGGAAAGCAGGACCGGAGAAAAACAAGTCTATTAAGACACATAAATCCTTCTTCAGGGTCCGATTATTTAATGTGTAATACTGACAAAGCTTTGACGCATATTTATATACTGTAGAATAATGGCTCACTTTTCCTCCATAGATTAGCTTTTGAGAAACAATACTGCGTTTCATAATGCTCCGTTTCAATTTCTGTATTTTTCAGAAAAAATATTAAGAAGTGCAGTTTTGTCCAAAACAAGAAAAAGAAAAAAAAAAAAACTCCAATCCAGTTTCAGGTGTACTTCACTATTCACTATATACATACGGTTGAAATCTCTTCATATTCCATCACACTGAGTTTTCCAGACTGCTACAGATACGAGTGTAACATCCAGGTAGAGCAAAAATAGAGGAGCATCCACTGTGTCAAACAAATAAACAAATCCATCCAGCAAATCCTTTTCTCAATCAGGAGTAGCAGCTCCTTTCCAGGAATAGTAAACCAGGGAAACAGCTTCAAAAGTCCAAAAGCAGGAAGTGCATAAAGTACCTTTTAATATTCTTGTTTTATTTCGACCACTTAGCAATGTTATAATGCAGATATTCTTCTTTTTATATGTTCGGTATTAAGCCTGGTCCACAGCAAATGAAGCATGCCTTTGCTTTTACATGATGGATTCTGCAGTGGTTATGGTTTGGCATTACTTTTGGAGAAGCAGCACATTAAGATACAGTTCCCAGGGGCTCTACCTGCCAAATATGTTGTCATATTCCAGGAGGATCAGTTCTACAATCTGATTCTGGTAGACCATATGGACTGCCATGTTGCCCGTCTCGGTCTCAGGTCGCAGGAGGGTCGGGCCAAACACAATGGCCACGCTCTGAGTCGTCATCCTGTTCGCCTCTCCGTGTTCGATCACTCTGAAGGAAGAAGGAGGGACACAAGTTCACAATGATTCCTTTAACAAACATGATTTTAGCAATATATTCAAGCACATGATTAAAATAAACAAGAACTAAAGAACACAAGCCCAAGGTGGAACAGAAAATCTTTTCCTATAACGTAAACATACAAGTATGGGTTTAATATTTCTCTGAGAGTAAAATGTCAGAGCAAGATGTTTATGAACCAGCTCTACCTCTATCCTCCATCTCCAGTTAGACAGGACTAAGAGTCATTTAAATGCAAATGGAGGCAAATGTCAGTGTTTGATATGGCGATGAAATCTGAGCTCAGTCCCAACACAGACCTAAGAGTGAGATAGCAGGCTGTAGTGATCATAATGAACGACTACACCCTCCAGCACACCACCTTTATCTACTCACCTTTTCCATCGTGCAGGCCACAGCAAGAGCACTGTGTAAAAGATGTTTAGAGTGGCTCTAAGTGACACTCAATCAAAATAATGGAGGTGATAAACCTGCTCGAAGATTACGGCAAGCTCTATGACCTTTCTGTAACACTGCTGTACGGTTTTCAGGACCATGTGTTAATTTTGGGCCACCATTACAGTTGGTTACTGCTTCGTCCTCTAACTGAATAAGCGGATGTAAATTCCAGATTTATAGGAGCACGGCACTTTTTATTTCTCTGCTCTAACACTACATTGAAGCAGGCACGATTAACAGGACTAAATATAACCTATAAACTCCTCTGATTGGACTCGATACAAAGAAATGTATTTGTTTGCAGACATTCTCTCACATTTTATCACCACTTTATACCTGAAAGAATCTTAAACATGTATAAAGTGGTGATAAAAATGGAAGAGAATGAGAATTTGACCCAGCAAATACATTATAATTATTCATACAATTAAAGAACTGAGAGGTTTGATTGAACTTTATTATCATATAAAAATCATTAGCTCTTCTTTGACATTGTATACTCAGAGTCTGCATTTCTTTACATGGATAAGCCTGAATCAGAATAAGAGCTACGTATAAGTTAATTTTTTTTAAAGCTAAATAAAAATGTATATTATTTATTATTTTATTAACTTGAAAATAAATAAATGAATACACAGCATGCACACCTAGACAAAGAGCTGAAATAAGTAAACTGCTGAAGTAGTACACGATAATAAGTAAAGAGCTGAAGTAGTACACGATATATAAAAATACAAACCGTCGCTAACGTCAGCTAAGCTTTCCGATGTTACAGTCGATAATATTTAACATAATTAATATAAATCCTCGTCACAATTAGAATATTACCTGATTATCCATGCAGCCCTACTCTGGAATCACATCAAATGATTTACTACCTTGACCTCACATCTTCATATCATGGAGTGTGCTCTGTGCGAGAACGTTTTATGGCTATGTAGGAGGTGAATTACCGGTCAATGTGAGCGCTTCATCAACGACAATGTCACAGACAATTTGTCTCTTACCGTCCTCTTAAATTTCCAGCCCGCACTGGAGGGTTTAGACTTGCATTCCTTACTCTTATTAACCACTAAAAGATATGTTTTGAACTTTAAATATCTATATGCTTTGGTATAGTATCACCTCAGACTTGCTCATAGGGGGATAAATACATACAGATTGTGAACTATATCTAATAAGAATCTTGAATTTTTATTCTGTTAATTCTTTTTCTTTTATTATTCCTTATTTCTTTTATTATTCCTTATGTTTACCTTCCGCTCAATGTTATGTTCTGTAAAGCTGCTTTGAGACAATGTCTATTGTAAAAGGCGCTATACAAATAAACTTGAATTGAATTGAATATAGTGCAGTCTGTTCAATATAATGTGCCCATGCTCACGTTCCATTACATAAACCCCACAGTAAACATATCTCACTATATCGGTCAAGTATCATCATTAAATACAGCAGTTGGTGACTCTTATTTGGATACTGCTTACTTCAGAGCAAAGTACACCTGATCATTACCAACGTGTTAGCATCCTTCTAGAGCTACTAAACTCCTGAGTAATGCAAACGTGAAAGATCAGACTATTGAATACGAGAGCGCTTTGTGCTAACGTTGCAGGTCGGAGTAGTGAGCAGTAAAACAGTGTGTGTTTTGGACATTTGTTAAGAAGTTATGGTATAAATGCCAATGCATTTAAGTGTGTAAAAGTGCACTATTAAAATTTGAAGACTATCTAAGCTACACTTAAAATGGCTTGGAAAGGCCCAAAGTGAGGGTAAAGATTAAAGTATGTAGGATTATTATACGGGTAATGCATTAACGTAATAACCACACAACAATCCCACACACACACACACACAAAATATAGCATCTGTTTAACATTTCAGTATCGCTCTCTTTCTCTCACTTTCATTTTGATAATTCCAGCATCACATCATGGTGTCATAAGGATGTGGTCTGTCCACATCACCTATCTCCCCACATATCTCCCTCCCTCCTGCCATCACACAGTCTCTTCCATAATGATGTAGCTGGCCAGTTTCCAGATCTGTCTCAGTAATGGAGTGAGATAACTCAATACAGACAGCTTGCACAGAACACGTGCCGTACCCTACTCACCTCTAAAGAACATGAACATGCACACACTTCAAATCAATATACTGCTCCTTCCTCAGCCTTATGGAATATAAGAGCAAATGCAGTACACTTCAAAGTAATACTTTAAGCTCCAAAGGTTATCAGATATGGGAGTTTACCTTTTCAGGTGTCTGAATAGGACTTGCATTGTTTCCTGATTCGGCTTTGGCAGCTGCTTAATTAAATCTTTTATGGCCTGAACTCGCTGCTTGTAGTCAGAGTTTTCTGTTGAGGGAGAAAAAATAAATAAATCAAACAAAATAAAAGCAGCATTAGTGTTGGCCCAGTGATCAGTTCTGATAAAACGTAGCTTGTGGCGCCCTCTTGTGGCCATGCGGGTCTTTACAAACTTCACACACAAACTTCACACAAACACTGAATAGCACATTTCTAGGTAACAGCATTTAAGATGTGAAGTACAAGACAATTTTTTAGAAACTTGTCTGGCTTTGTAAACAAACACTATATCAGTAGTCACTAGTGAGCTCATTTTACTTCATACACACTCATTTAGTGCTTATTTATAACTATTCTATTGCACATATGGGACAAACTACTATTGGCGGAGACAAAGAAGTGAACTTACTGATGGCATTAACAAAGTCATTAAAAGAGGAATAGGTGAAAAGAGGCTCTGGAAGCTCCCGGAAAAACATCTTCAGAGCACCAGTGACCACATGGATATCCTCCCATTTACTGTCCGCTAGATCCACCTTCTCATCTGTTATGTGCACAAATACACACATGACTACATCGACATCCGAGTGACTGGGCTATTAGATTGAAAATTATAGATCAAGTTTAAATACACTTACATTAATAATAACTGTATTTGAGAACTAATCACGAGTATATCACACCAGTGTTTATGATGAAGAAAATAAAAGACACAAGGAATACAATAATAGACCATCTGCGCATTTGTGCTACTATAACTACTTAAATATACACACAGTCCGTACCATGATTGACAGCAAAGCGCAGTTTCTGAATGACAGCCAGGTTTCCACTGACTCTGTACAGTCCATCAACATTTAAGCCTGTATTTGGGGAAAATAATGTACATAATGAATCGATAATCCATGATTCAATAACAAAGAGGACAAAGTGTCCTATATATTACATTGATGCCAAATAAGACAAATAAATGAGACTATATCTGATGTTATATGTTCCTGTGTACCTGTGTCCTCCACATGCTCAATGCATATACGGACAAAGTTGGGTACTGAGGTGTTCTCCCTGGAACATAGACTGGTTATACTGCACCCAAACACCTGATCTGAAAACAGAGAGCATAGCAGAATACAGAACAGGGAACCGAAAGAACGCACCGAAAGCCAGTAAACTGCTGTGAACCGGATCATACTTCTCATCAATTCTAATTCTCTCTGGATAAAGGCAGGTGCCAATTAGCAAGGGTTAATACTTAATTAACATGTACGTGTGCATTACCTTTAATATAGCCTTTGTCTCTCACAGCCTGTAAAGTCGGCCTTCGTGTGAGGAATTTCCTAAGTTTGACTCTGGTCTTCTTCTGATCGGCTGTCTCCATAGTGGCGCTCTTCAGTGCTGTGTACAGATACAAACACATTGTTACACACCCGTGTGTGTGTGTGTGTTATAAGAGATGCACACTGTTCCATACTTTTGCTTTTTTTGAAATCTTTTTCTTTGTCTTGTTTCTCTGTTCCAGGAGACTCAGGCATGTCCTCTTCAATAGCCTCATCCGACTCCCAGGCCTATAAAATTTACAGACAAACATACAAGACAGAAACACACAGTGTGTGAGAACATTATTTGTAAATTGGATTCATTGAAATGTACAGTGTTTTGTACTATTGTTTCTATTTAACAAGTTAAGACTAATCTATTATGCTTATAGACGTGTAACACGAGACCACAATACACAATACATGAAACACTCACATGTGTTGTGATAACCTCAGTCAGAGCCCTGTACCAGTCTGCGATGACGCTGTCTATCTCGGACTGAATCAGCAGCTCTGTGCCCTGACGTGTCTTCAGCTGAGGAAGTCCAGCAGGGTCATTAGGCATCAGGTTTGGTTTGGTTAAATTAATTGACAAAAACAGCACCAACATATACTATTTTATTTAGATTTTTACCTCAATAACATGCTTCTTGCTGGACTTCTCTTTAGATGCCCACTCCACTGAACCGCCACGAAGGTCCACAGCAAATTCTGGCTTCGACTGGTTTCCTCCAAACTTCTCAAAAAATGAATATGAAATGACATTAATATGAACATTCTTTTATATCTTTATCATTAGTGTTATTTTTTTGTTACGCGGTGCTGCTCGACCAGGTTATCGACCAAAGCTATAACGAGCTTTAGATGCCAGATGTTAGCTGGAAATTAAAGGGAAGGATTCTGAACTAATTACAAGCACCCACAAGTGTGCATTTTACACCATGACCATCCAGTTTAAATGCCATATATGCAGAGACATTCATCTTTTCAAACCACAAGCCAGGCTTTCATCTTAAACCACAATCCAAACATTAAACTAGACTTAAAACGTGGTGGCTTAAAACTGACATGCAGTATGATTCACACATGTTGGTATTTCACATGAGGAAACACATGCCAGTGTGTGGTCTTCTCAGGCATTTCCAATAGCATCCTACTTGAAAGGAAGAAATACTGTCAATAACATAACCGAGTCCACAATCTCAGGGAAAAGCGAGCAGAATGGAATGGGGGAATTTAACACATGACACAAGCAGGATGGAAAGCATGCAGTGTAAACTGGAGAATCCACATGAGCAGCACTTAGAACAGTATATTAATTGAGAATCACTGGGCTGTCTTCAGATTTAACAAGATGAATCTGTTTTTAAATCATTTATATATTTGTTCGCATTACATCAAAATGATAGACCGACTTATTAATACGTTACTTGCTGCATTTAAGCAAACAGGTACGTTAATTGTAGAATATAATAAACTGTCCTAAACTCTGCTCAGTGGGGTGACCGTGTAAAGAAGCGCAGACACATACAGAATAAGGCCCAAAGTGCTTATAGGAGACTGCAGGGCGGGGCTTAACTGAACGCTTCCAGTTGCTTAGCAACGAGAGGAGGAGCTCAGGGAATGAGCCATTGCGGTAGTACGACTTTGAAGAGAAGAGAAGAGAAGAGAACAGAAGAGAAGAGCGAGAATGATAATGTAAGAAGAGATTCATGGTCACAACAAACACTGAGAAAGGAAAATGGAGAGATGAATAACTCAGGAGGAAGCCACCAGATGAATTAATTCTAGTTTAACACTAAATTACAAAAGCTAAACCTGGCCTGCAAAGTTTATGCAACCCAGATTAAAACTGGGGGAAATGGATGAGATGTCAATCCTTTAAACACCAAGCTGCTTACACACACATCTTAAAAGATTATTGTCGATAAATCCTAAGAAACGATTCAGTGACTACAATTTGTATGTAGCATGAGAGTAAGAAATACAAGCCTGAGAGCTTAAAGGGTTAAAGTGTATGGAGTAAGTAACAGTCCCTTATCACCTTGAAAATAAAGGACACTTAAAAATCAGTTTAGAGAGATGAGAGAAGGGCTTAGAGAGCAGGAGTGAACACACACCCAGCTGGTGGCGCTGTTCTGGCCCTTAGCAAACAGCAGTGTGGAACCCTGCAATACTGTCCAGGACGAAGTCCAATTCTTCCTATACAGCAAGAAGAGAGCAGAACCAACACAGTAGAATTATACTCTTCGATAAGGCACGATAACCCGTGGAATGGTGAATACATACTGTATTTTAAAGAATTTGAATATCTGAGTATGCCATTTTATCATATGATGGTTTAAAAAAAAGTTTAGCTTTATGTGGTATTAAATTTTCTAAAACACTTTCAGCCATTTTTTGAGTATGCATATATGGGCACAGGGGTTTTGGCTGGTTTGGCCACTTTGCTTTAACCTCAACATGAAGATGTATCTAAGATTACAGATTCTACAGAAACTACAGCAAACTGAGCACCAGGGTTGTTGTCCATTATGAACATAATACAAATATAGAAATTGCTGTACTGCACACTGTGCACTGATCCAGTAGTGAGGAAATACCTCGAGTTCATATCAGAGTCTAATTTAATCCATGTTAATGAACAATAAATGGTCATTAAATACAGTATCTCACAGAAGTGAGTACACACCTTACATTTTTTATAAATATTTTATTATATCTTTTCATGTGACAACACTGAGGAAATGACACTACAATGTAAAGTAGTGAGTGTACAGCTTGTATGACAGTGGACATTTGCTGTCCCCTCAAAATAACTCAAAGCACAGCCATTAATGTTTAAACCACTGGCCACAAAACTGAGTACACCCCTAAGTGTAAATGTCCAAAATGGGCTCAATAATGCCATTTTCTCTTCCTGATGTCATATGACTCGTTAGTGTTACAAGGTCTCAGGCTTGTTAAATTTGGTGTTATCGCTCTCACTCTCTCATACTGGTCACTGGAAGTTCAACATGGCACCTCATGGCAAATAACTCTGAGGATCTGAATAAAAGAATTGGTGCTCTATATTAAGATGGCGTAGACTATAAGAAGTTTGCCAAGACCCTGAAACTGAGCTTCAGCATGGTGGCCAAGACCATGCAGCGGTTTAACAGGACAGGTTACACTCAGAACAAGTCTCGACATGGTCGACCAAAGAAGTGTGCACATGGTCAGCATCATATCCAGAGGTTGTGTTTGGGAAATAAACGTATGAATACTGCCAGCATTGCTGCAGAGGTTGAAGGGGTGGGAGGTCAGCCTGTCAGTGCTCAGACCATAGGACGAACACTGCATCAAGTTGGTCTGCATGGCTGTCATCACAGGAGAAAACCTCTTCTAAGGATAATGCACAAGAAAGCCCACAAACAGTTTGCTGAAGACAAGCAGACCAAGGACATGGATTACTGGAACCATGTCCTGTGGTCTGATGAGACCAAGATAAACTTATTTGGTTCGTATTGTGTCAAGCGTGTGTGATGGCAACCAGGTGAGGAGTATAAAGACAAGTGTGGGAGGGCACTGGGGAGCTACAGTTCATTTAGGGAACCATGAATTCCAACATGTAATGTGACTTACTGAAGCAGAGCATGATGCCCTCCCTTCAGAGACTGGGCCACAGGGCAGTATTCCAACATGATAATGACCCCAAACACACCTCCAAGATGACCACTGCCTTGCTAAAAAAGCTGAGGGTAAAGGTAATGGACTGGCCAAGCATGTCTCCAGACCTAAACCCTATTGAGCATCTGTAGGGCATCTTCAAAAGGAAGGTGGAGGAGCACAAGGTCTCTAACATCCACTAGCTCTGTGATGTCATCATGGAGGAGTGGAAGAGGACTCAAGTGGCAACCTGTGATGCTCTGGTGAACTCCATGCCCAAGAGGGTTAAGGCAGTGCTGGAAAATAATAGTGGCCACAGAAAATATCGATACTTTGGGCCCAATTTAGACATTTTCACTTGGGGGTGTATTCACTTTTGTGGCCAGCGGTTTAGACCTTAATGGCTGTGTTGAGTTATTTTAAGGGGACATTTTACATTGTAGCAAAGTGTAATTTCTTCAGTGTTGTCATATGAAAGGTTATAATAAAATATTTACAAAAAAGTGAAAGGTGTACTCACTTCTGAGAGATACTGTATATATCAGTCAGGTTTCAGATCATGACACATGCATTAGTGCAACACGTAACATTAAATACAATGTGGTCACTGAGTGTGTGTTGACTGAGGTGTTTGCTCTACCTGACTTTCTTTCCATTCTCAGTGATCTTGGTGACATTGAGAACACCACATTTTTCTGACAGCTAAAACAGAGAAGCAAAATTATTTATTAGAACAGTAATTACATGACTTGTGGCAAGAGAGAAACATACTTGTCTACTAATTTTAAGATGACTTTATATTAAAGACTGTGAAGAAAGTGACCTAAAAATCATCCAAGAACTTCAGGAAGTATGTAGGAATGATGATTTAGGCTTATAAAGTGTATCCTGTTTAAGTATTAACAAGTCAGTATCAGTTGCAATAATAATCTACTAAATTCTGACAATTTTCGACGTATTGTGTATTGCATAGTTGTCTTCCATTTTTACATACACACAGAGAGTAAGTGAGACTAAGGTTAATCAGATAAGATCACACCCACACACCCAGAAATAAACAACAGCATTAGTATATATACTAACTGTAGATGAGTGTTTAGGTGAAGAGGGACAGGAGTCAGAGTCAGGGGAGTTATGTTTGTTGGTCCCAGACTCCTAAAAACCAAAAATATGAAATAAAGACAAACTTAGTTGCATATTGGGGGAGATTAAGATAAAGGGATGAGTGCAATGAGATTTGAGACAGTGTGAAGGTTTGTCAAGCTCCCCTGTTAGCTAAAACAGTAGCAGAAATTGTATTCCGTATTTCAGATCTTTGCCTTCTGAAAAAAGAAAAAAATTTTTTTTTGCAATCTATTGTTAATGTTAATTTTAGTCCAGAACATTTAGTACAATAAAGAGGAAGCCATGCAGGGAGAGACACACCTTCAGGATTTATTCACAGGTTAGTATAATCAACATGATTCAGGATTAATCAAGCAGCATCCTCTCACCTGCACACACACACACACTCAGACCCACCCACTCACACACACACACACACACACACACACACACACACACACACACACACATCAACACCCACTCACACACACACATCAACACCCACTCACACACACACATCAACACCCACTCACACACACACATCAACACCCACTCACACACACACACACCCACTCTCTCACACACACACACACACGCGAATGCACTGAAATGCTTGTGATCGATTTGTTCTATTCACTGATTTCCGTATAAGCAGTTTGACACTAAAATCAGGGGTGGCGGTTGATTCTGATTGATCATAACTCATTGAAGGGATTGGGAACTAACTTGATATCTGTACAACGATAGGCCAAAACCTCTGGAGAAGTGTCCCAAGGTGAAGCGCCTATTTTTGACTGACAGCTGGAAAAAAAAAAAATGAGTGTGCAGTTCATGATTCTACTGTGTTCAAAGTGACTCAGTTGTTACTGCCTTATGGCATGATGTGGAAAATTCTACATTTACCTGAACTTTGATGCAAATACTGACATTAAAAATATATATATATCACTTTCAAATATGTGCATTTCCATGTATGGTGTGTGATGTTTAAAGCCCTGACAATCTAAAGACAAAACATGGGATGCTGAAACATGGGAAGGATTATGTGACAAAAAATGCTATATTTCTGTGAAAATAGTGTAAGAAGGTTGAGCTCTTCATAACGGTCGTCCTCATTGGCCACAGGATTTCTAAAACAAAAGCACTCCAAAGATTACAAGATGTCCTTTAGTGTGTACGTACTTTGTCACTGAGGTCTACAAAGGTGCTATATCGCCATTTGGTCAGGACTATTGGATCTGGCTGATTCCTTTCCAAACTGCGACTTTTAGGAACGTCGGTGGTGTTTGGAGAAGGGAGACTGTACTGCAGGGAGAAAGAAAGGGAAAACCAACACTGTTACAGCCACAGAATGCTGGATTTTTAATCACATGTGAACAAAATATGCAAACAAGATAACAAGATAAGCATTTCTTAGTACAGTTCTGACAACTAGATTGCACATGAGAATCTAGGATTTATAGATGTGCACGTAATAGCCTGGATACATTTAAGTGTACAATTTCAGGCACTCTTTTATGGTTTAGAAGCAAGTTATATTCCAATTATACAAAACAGTGTCTACAAACATTAGTTGGGAAAGCATTAACAGTTTAAAGATTAATTTTAAAGACCCCTAACAGGTTGTTTTAGCTCTATTCTGCGCTCTAGTGGATGCACAAAGAAGCACAAAAGATACAGAACCCAATATGTGGGCATATTTTGAATAACGCTGTGTGAGAGTAGTGTTAAAGGTGGGGTCTCTGTTGTTTGAGAAATTCTTCAGAAAACTGAGTTGGGCCGCCAAACAAAACAAAACCAAAACTAACATGTAGCCAATGAGCAGAAAGGAGCGTGTCTTGTCGATATACAGCAGAGAGAGTGTTCAGTGCGCATGTGTGACATTAGCAGAAAGCTTTAGATTTGTTTGGCAGCTCAACACAGTTTTCTAAAACATTTCTCAAACAACGGAGACCCTACCTTTAATTATAATTTCACCTTAAACAGTGAGAGAATGTAGAAACTGTATGAAAGCCTGTGCACAATCGAAGTCTGGTCTAGTGTCTATGAGCTGTCTGGATCAATGTTTGCTCTATTAGACCTGAACAAATTACATCAATCATCAGTAGCCAATGGAATGGCTTAAGTGGTAAGTGAAGCACAAGCTGTGTAATGTTTGTGTTTACTGTAGTGTATTGTTTTGTCTGTTTGCGCTGTCTGTCGTCTTGCCCTGTCTTTTGTCTTGCGAGGTTTCACGCGTGTATTTTATGTAGATACACTGATTAGTTCTGTGTTGTTTTATGAAGCTTTGTGTCTTTATGATGCACCAGGGTCCAGGGGGAACTTGGATTCATTTGTCTTGCGTACTGCGTGAGCTATATATGGTCGGGATGACAATAAAAGCTTTTGACTTGACTTGTGTGTCATATTTCAAGAGCAAAAGGAATGAATCTTTCATTTTGCGACACTAGCAGGTGGGGACTGTTTCAAGCCCTTATGCAATAAAGTGACAAAAGTGTGATTGCCCAGTTCTCTATATGTGTATGTGTTTTGTTACTTTAGGAAGTTCCCATTCGGAGCGAGATCCATCAGCGCTGTAATAGTATGGCCTGCCCTGCTCATCCACATGCTTTATCCACTACAATATACAGAAGAAAGAAAGAAAAGACAACCCGAGTCAGTCACGGTCAGACTGGATAACAAATTAATAAGTGTGTATTTTAGGTTTGTACAGATTGAGAGCTACTGTACAAAACAATAGACCAGCACCTTCTCATTATTGTATTCACACACATAAAGAGTGTGGCCATGTTCATCCAGTTCTTCAGACCAGCCTCTTGGGGGTGAGCCATATTGACTGTCTGACTGACTGGAGTGTGTGCTCAAGCAGTTCTCTTCAGACGACAGTGGCTGAGAGAATCAGACAGACAGAAAGAAGGAAGAAGTCAGAGATCAATTCAAGTTAATTGTGCATGTTGTTACTCGTGTTTCTGCTCTACCTATAGCAGCTCTGTTTGTATAGAGATACGAGGGCTTGGCTAGAAAGTGAAAGCTCTTATTCGACCTAATCTGCGTCCCCTGTCTGTACTGTGTGTGTGTTAAGAACCAGAAGAATTAGGACACGTTTTTCTGTATGGTACAATAAAATAAAAAATAATATAAAATAAAGCAAATGTTTATTCATAAACACTTAGGCTTTTTTTAACAAATGTAAAATATATGGGTATGTTGAATAACATTACAGACCCTTGGACCTTTAGACATTTGCAATGCTAAAAATTATATTAAGTGTAAAATAATTTATGCTTTGTATATTTGTAAGTTTCACTAATAAGATGACTAAAGCAAGTGGAATTGGGTTTTTTGTTGTTAGTGACCACGCATTCAATTTTTGTCCACATCTGGTACTTGATTTGACAGGACACATTGTGTACGTGTGTGTGTGTGTGTGTGTGTGTGTGTGTGTGTGTGTGTGTGTGTGTGTGTGTGTCCTCAATCTGCTCCATATCCTAAACAAATGATCTGACAATTCTTTCTTCAGTGGACTTTTTGGTCCTCATTTTAATAAAGACCGTTTACCTGGAATAATCAAGCATATGCTATGCACACAATAAACAGGGATTATTCTTGAAAAGTCTTCAGTATTCTTAAAACACTCGAATAGTACAACGTACCTGATATCTGCTAGAAACACATGAAGCCCATACTATAATCAATTATTCCTGAAGATTCAGTAACTAAATGAAGTAACTGTTCTGCTGTTACACGTTCTGCCACACGATGGCAGCATTGCAAAATAACAAAATGAGAACAACCATATCTTGATATTATTGCCATATTTTTCGGGGGGGAAAAAAACACCCGATATTTTCAAGATATACAAAATAGACCACAGATTTTATCTATGCTAAGATGTTTCTCTACAACGTGTTGTTCCAGCAGTTGTGATTTAATTAAGCAATAAAGATGATAAACTACATGATTTGAGCCAGACAGTAATGGAGCTGGTGGTCACTGACTTTTCTGACCACCATGCTAAAATATTGCAAAAGTGCGATTGTCATCATTCTGTCCATTGCATCAGGACATTCTGTACTCTTGAAAAGTGGTAGCTTATGTTAATCCACTCTATGACCAGAGAAAAACCTTACATAATACCATAACAGATGTACCACAGAGTCCTGTGTGAAGCTAGGTCAGTCACAAATGGGCGAGTCTTAAATATCACGACAGGGTTTTCAGTGGTTTATATATAGTACAGAGACCTACTTCAACTCTGTCCTAGTTAAAACACACACTCTGATCTACACACTAAAAACTTTTCACACATTTAAATGAACTGGACTGATGTGATGTGAGTGGACCGTGAGTGGACAGTAAGGGTGGGAGATACGACACTGCCCACAACAGCACAGATGTAGTTTCACACAGTATCGTCATTGTATGACTGACGTAATAATGACGCCATTCCACGCGTTGTGTCTGTGTGATTCTTATATGAAGTTGCTCAATGAACATAGATGGATTGTGTGTAAAATGAGTCATGTCTCAAAAGTCTCTTCTTCAGAAATCTCATGAGTTATTAAACCTACTAAGTTATTAAACCAGATGTGGAAGTGTGTAAAATTCTTTAAAGCTTTAATCATCCCAAAGCAAGACACAGTTACCCTAAAAACAATTACAAATACGACGAGACCTGCATTTTAATTGTTCTAATAAAGTTTAGTATCAGTAATGTAAACAACATATAACGTTGTTGAATCCTAATCTGTCTCCTCCATAATAAAGTGTTTGTGACCATATTTGATGTTCCCAGAGTTTCAACATGGTAGTTTTTCTTATGAGCAGATCATAAATAGCCATAAATTGTTTAATAAACATTAGAGATGTTAATATGGAGACAATTATATTGATGTTAGATATATAATGTTAGATACTTGCAAATTCTTGAATGTTGTATTGTGGTATGGGAAATTATACATGTAATGTCATACATACATGTAATAAATAAAGACGTGTAGCCATCTTTAAACGTCTTTTTTTTTGCACTCCTCAAATTTCACGAGTCAGGAGGTGATTGATACGACATGAACACTAACTAAAAGCAGGAAGGTAACTAAAATGAGAGTGGCAGCGATCAAGGTTTCCAACAAGAGGAAGCACCTGCTTACTGAGATGTTTATCTGGACAGCATGAAAGTGATCAGACCATTACATAGTTGGTAAACAATGTTTTTCTAAAAAGCAGAGAGAAAACCACAGATATGGCCAGTCTAGAAAGAAATAAAACCCAGTGAGTAGCACTGGTAAATGATTTCATTCAGATATTTAAAATCTATAAAAAACCCTTCTGAACATGGCTTACCTGCTGTCATTTTCATAACAATAAAAAAACACAATAACTCAAGCACTATTAATATATTATAGTATTATACTATTACAAACATTTTCTTGTTTTTTTAGTGGAAAAACAAATCAGCAGGATATTTGGGCTGGACCAGGATTAAATTGGCATCACCAAAGTGCATGCTGGGTAGAGACCAGCCGAGTTTTGTCCTTCTGTTCACACACGCTCAGTTGTGTGAATCCTACATGCAGAATAAAGCCTAGTTTCTCATAATCAGCGCTGTATAGAATAGTGCTGCTCTTTAGTGCTTTACCTCCATGTCGGTGGTGTTGGCGGTGTCTCCACGGCTGCCCCCGGTGGTGTCTCGGGAGCGTGGAGGCTTCCACGTCCTTTCCTGGGTGGTCTTGTTGTAGTAGAAATGTCGTCCGCTCACGTCTTTATGGGTCTCCCAGTCCCCCAGTACATGCAGAGGAGAGGACGAAGGAACAGGAGGTAAAACTGACTGAGAGACCTTCAGCTCCCGCAGGTTTGTGTAAACAGGGGACTCTGGACGACCATGGCCTATTGGGGACACTGCCTGAGAGGGACAGAGAGAGGGACAATAATTCAGGACTAGCTCATTTTTGGATTCTTTTCTGTAAAATCCTAAAAAGGACTGACTGTATGTGTCATCTGTTATCTGAATACAGATCGAGGAGGCTTGGATAAAGTCTTTAGAGTCAGGACAACAAATTGCTAGCTGACTACAAATATTTTACACATGTGCACCTGCAGAGCCAAATAACCCCAAGCATATAAACTCTTAATAAAAGTGGTTCAAAGCGGTTTGAATGGCTCTGCCAAGCAGTTAGAGGGATCCAGAAGTCTGGCTCTGATCTGGCCAAGGAATCTTGGCTAATTCTCTTGTTTCAGGAATGTCAACAGAGTACATTGTCCTAGGCCCTGGACAGCTGAGGGAAAGCAGACTGAACTTTTCTTCCAAAGATACAGAAAGTAAGAGGAAAGGGCTTAATAAGTCAAGTTAAGAGCCACTTAACAAGGGTAAAAAAATGTAATGAAATGGTTAAATAAATTCAATTCAAGTATGTTTGTATAGCGCTTTTTACAATAGACTTTGTCTCAAAGCAGCTTTACAGAACATAAACATAGAACAGAAGGTAAACATAATGAATAATATAAAGAATTAACAAAAATAAAAATTCAAGATTATTATTAGATATCTGTAGTTCGTAATGTGTATGTATTTATCCCCAATGAGCAAGTCTCAGGTGACTCAGGCAGCAGTGGCAAGGAAAAACTCCCTTTGAATTGGTGAAGGAAGAAACCTTGATAGGAACCAGACTCAAAGGGGAACCCATCCTCATATTTAAATGATAGATAGATAGATAGATAGATAGATAGATAGATAGATAGATAGATAGATAGATAGATAGATAGATAGATAGACAGATAGATAGATAAACAAACAAACAAACAAATAAATAAAGTGTAATAATCTGCAACTCTTTGTTTGTCCTCATCAGCAGTGCGACTCGAGTTCCACATCAATGATGCCTAGGTAACTAACAGGATTAGTGAGGATCTCATTTGTTGTCAACAACAAGGACATGATTCATGGTTTCCTGCTGCTTTTGCACAAATGCTACTTCCTGGATAAAGTGAAAGTAAAACTTCCAGACTGATAACTGAGCATACCATTTCTTAATAAAAACCAGACTCTGACAGCTGGAGAAACAAAGAAAAATTTTTTTTTTTTTTTTTTTAATTTGCAATAAAATGGTGCAGCCAAAAAAATAAAAGCAGCCCAAATTTCCTTTTTTTAAGAAAAGTACACCATTCAAACACACTCATCACGTTACGTAACAATTTGCAGGTTGATGAATGCCAGATAATGATGTTCATCCACATCAGAATCATCTTGGATATAATTTTTCAGCAATACTGGGTATGAAGCAGAAAAACACTCTACCCACTACATTGCAGTGCCGCCCCTATGACTCAGTTTATGGTCTGGATACTGACAATGTACAACAACCACATAATGAGGAAGAACAATTTCAGGATGTTTCATACCGAAAAAAAGCTGATAGATGAAACATAGTGAACCCGAGCTTTGATTTTCTTGCCTTGTCATGCCTCTAGCTGAGCTCAGCTGAGAAATGTGTGTGTAGGCGTGAGCATGGGTAATGGGGGGGAAATGCTCAGTTGACAACAGAAACATGGTATATAAATCAGGCTGTAAAGATATGACACTTTACCACAAACACAAGCGTTTTAGGCTCAACCGAGCTGCAGCTTTTGTATTCCCGGATATACCTAAATATACCTAAATAGCCTCTAATGAGAACAACTCATTCTGCTGCGAATGATTCTGTAACATTGATTCTTGACATTTATCTGCTTCTATCAGAAACAAACAGCCGGACATAGAGGAAAAAAAAATACCAAATGTAAAGAAATCTCTATTCCAGGAAGTAAACCTTGAGCCCAGAGATATCAGAGATCATTTGAATCAGCTTTTTAGACCAAGAAACTACCAACACAAGCCACTGTGTTCCTGTATGAGCTCATAAAAGCAAAAAAAAAACAAAAAACAAAAACAAAAAAACAGAATTTAGACAAGAACAGCTAATTCACGCTCAAATGGAAAGCAAAAGAATCAGCAAAAACAAAACAAGATATTCTCATTTATCACCGGCGACAGGCCTGCAGTATTAGTTCCATGGAGGCACTTTCAGAAGTGGTGTAATAAATATTCTAGGAGGTTTCTGTAACATAAAAGTTGGTTGGATATTCGGTTGGTTTCAGTATGACTAGAAAGTGTTTAAGCACTAAACAGCAAAAAAGTATGAACATTAAGTACACTGTCAAACAGGCAGTTTTTATTTTTAGAAGCACTTTATGGATCACTTTACAACATAGACAGGTGAGAAATTAAAGGAAACCCTGGGGGGCTCTTATGTTGAGAGAGGCATTTAACAGGCATGGTCTGTGTCCACTGGTTCCTATAAAAGATCTCTGTAAGTCAACACTGATCACCATTATCCTGTGATGAAACCTTTCTATCCTGATTGTTCTCTTCCAGGAAGACAACGTCCCCTTCCAAGGGACACGAGGTGATATCGTAGAGCTTGACGAGAATGAAAATAAAAGAAGTGTCGTGTAAGACGCAACACTACAGTACACCACTTAAAAAATAAACGTCTACATCCCTCGGGTATAAAAGTCCAGAGACAAGCAGACCTGTGTGCACATCGAAGTAGCTTGACATGGCCAAATGCATCAAGGTTATTTTGCCCTTTGGTCAGCCGTATTTAAAATACCCCATTTATAAACAATATAAGAAACATTTGTCCTACCATTTGTCTAGTACTGAAGACACACACATCATCATCATCATCTTCCTCCTCCTGGAGTAAGTTATTAAAGTTGAGCATAGTGAGATGATGAATGAATGCTGCACTCTGGCTGCCCTCTGCTCTGTTATTCTACTCTTCTCTCTGGCCGCTTGCCTTTTTTCCCCAGCCACATTTAATCCGACTGCAACACTGCACTACTGCGAGCTTCTCTGTGTATGTTACACCCTATGCTAACACACACACCAACACACACACACACTAACACACACTATCACACACACACACACACTATCATACACAATCTCACACACACACAAAACTGGGACTGAACAGGAAGTGAAAGTGCTGTATGTCTGTATGGTTTGCAGAATATAACAGCATGTTATACAACAGTCATTGGGATTGTATATAATGCTCAGATTTTAATACTACTAATACATAAGCATGTACACACTTGGATGCAATCAAACATACTATGTAATTAATATTATTCCAATGTAATTAATATTAGTATAGTCCATATAGCAATTATTATTTAAAAAAGAAAAAGCATTCATAGCATTCATTCCGGGTGAGGAAGCCTGCACTTCCTTTAAAACGTATGAATAACGTTTTTTCTAGGCCAGCGGTGTCCAATCTTATCCGGAAAGAGCCGATGTTGGTGCAGGTTTTCATTCGAACTAAGCAGAAGCCACAGCAGAGTTTACTAAAAGCCAAGAACAAGTGATTTAAACAGGTGGAATCAGGTGTGGCTTCTGCTTGGTTGGTTGGAGTGAAAACCTGCACCCACACCGGCCCTTTGTGGATAAGACTGGACACCGCTGGGCTAGACAATGTAATGTGCAACCAGTAAAAACCCTGTATATGACTATGTAAAAACTCACACATGTGCACATAGATTTTTATATAAAGCTTCAACAAGAAGCAAAACAAGAAGCCTCTAAACAAGAAGAGTTGTGTTTGTGTGTGTGTGTGTATATATACTGTACGTACACACACTGAAGTGTGATTCATTTATTTTGGGATTTAAATGTGAACACTGTGGCGACTCTGAGGTTTTGGATTAGCTGGTGCTAATGAGGTCCTCTGTGGCCGTCAAACACTCACACTTCTCACATGCCAAGTTCACTTCAACAATTTCAACAGTCATCCTAGTGCTCATCCATCAGCTTCGGGTTTAAAAAAAAACAAAATGCATAAAATCTGTCATTTGCTGAAGTTCTCAACCACCGAACTACAACAATACAGCCACAATGAGAGAACTAGACTCCTCCCAGGGTGCCATAACAGATAAATTAGTGAAGCAAAACTCCTGAGAAGTACAGCACCTTCTAGGCAGCACACACACACACACACACACACACACACACACACACACACACACACACACAGTCCAGTGTAACATTATAAAATCATATTCATGGGTCTCCAGCTCTGCTTGTTTTTTCTGTATTAAACACTATTTTATAAACTAGAAGCAATCAGCAACACATTACAGCAAATTCAGAGTGCAATAAGACTAAAAAACCACTAGGGGTCTACATGTGCATTAGAACATAACATTGCAAAACAAGAATATTCCGTGTGTGTGTGTGTGTGTGTGTGTGTGTGTCTCACTCTAACCTCCAGACATGTTTGCATCCGCGCGTGTACCCACTAAATCTTAGGTGCTACAGTACTGTGCATTACGACACCTATAGGATCACGTGCAGAAAACCAACTTGTAAGGCACATGGCGTTGAACAAATGTGATTTAATAGCAGTCAGTACAGCTTACAGAGCTCTATTTCACACTTCAGTGAGTTTTTCCACACTCTCACACCGGCTGATTGACATGCAATTAACCCCGGGCCTTAGCTATGTAACAGAAACCACAGATGAACCCAAACATTCTGAAATCTATACTGAATTTTTGCTCTGAATGGTGTGAAGCATGAAAATATCAGTGAAAACATGATGGGTCCACTGATATTATATAGACCAGAGATCCCATATATGGAGTTGCATGATTGCAGCATTTATTTGTTGAGAATTATCCTAAAACTATTATTCATCGCGTTAGGAAAGTCATATTTATTTCTTGCAGATAATAAAGCTTTTTATTCACTCTATCACTCGGCACACACACAAAAAACCAAGCCAGTTGAAATGAAATGGAATATTCAGTGTCTTATATTACATTAAAATTTGACAGCATTACACTTGCTTTCTATCAACTAGAATCATCCTAATAAGCGACTAGAGCGTCTCTTTTTGTAGTTTATCATGATCTCCATTACTGCTATTAGTAGAAGGTAAAAACATCACACGTCTGTGTGCATGTTCGACTTTGTTCCAGTTAGCTTGAACTCTTATCCCAAATGCAATGAGGTTTTTCCCAGTGTGGCTTTAAATTTCTCTCTTACTGGTCCTGCTTTTCACTCCATTAATTATTCATCAATGAAAGAGTAAACTCCTGGTGCAAATACTGTTTTCTTTCATTTAACCTCCCTCACCATATGCCCATGTCCCACGTTCTTCTCCAAACTGTGCTGGTAAGACGGTGTTTTTATTAAATTAGGTCAGTGTGTGTATGCAATTTACTGACGTCAATCAATGCCACGCCACTGACATGCTTAGTTCTGCGGAGACAGTGTTACCTTGTGTAATGAAGCAGAAGCCCTCCTGTGTGTATGCAATTTTCTGATATTAGTATTTGGCTTGATGATACAACTGCACCAAAACTGCACAGATCATTAGAACCAGAGTTGGAAGAAGTCAGAGTGGAATTCTTAACAAGACTTTATTTTATATATGAACTGTGTTTGTTGTACATTTTGCTTATGTATACTGATTAGAGTTTGAGGGCAGCTGGGAACCGCTTTTAGCAGCAGCTGGGACCAACATCCTAATCCTGACCTATCTGACCTCCACCATGACCTGTCAGCTTGCCTTGTCCCATCCTCAGGCAAAACTTAGCCGACTCTTCATGAGCTATTACTGACAGCACAGCGTACAACTAACTCGACGATCACGAGTAAAAACACAGAGCAGGAGCTAGAAAGGCCACACAATCAGACCAGCTATAAAACCCAAAGCTTTTCCATCATATCATCATATCAAACATAAAGACAGTTATGTACGGTTTTCCTGAGACGGTCTAAACTGCAACCATCCTTTCCTTTTGTAACTACAAACAATCCAAGTTCATTGTGGCTCCAGAACATGTACAAGTACAAGAGTCCATATGCTGTACATGTCCAAAGCAACTTGTCAGGCCTTCTTGTGTTCCTTCGACCAGATGGGCGATCGTACAAAGGGCTCTGGATGACCTAATCCCACAGGCTAATGAATAAATCCCTCATTAATTCCGGCTGTGCCGTTGGGTGTAGCTAGTTAGTAGGTCAGTGCATGTCTCCGTTTGGCTACAGTGGTTGTGGTGTCAGAAGTGGCACGGTTGCTGACGTAGGATTTATGCAGTGCGTGGCAGAGTCATGCTGCTAAAACATGTTGCTATAGGAAGTTCAGAAATGGCACGCAAACACACACAGCTGGGGAAGAAGCGGTGGATTTACACAATAAAACCACACAAGAAATCAAAGTTTATATATATAAACGACTTCGAATATAATATCACATACAATATGAATCATCAATTTGCTACCAAACTGCCAGAAAAACAACTGCTGGATTAAAGTTTAACAAACTTTACATGAAAAGATCCACAAAAATAACTAAAAATATCCTGAATAACAAAATTTATAATATATTTTTTATTGATCATTGGTATAAAATGTTCAGATGTGTAAACAATTCTTTTAAAATCTGTATTAAATAAGGAAAAGAAATCGATTTTTTTTTTTTTTTTTTAAAATCAGTATAGAATTTATCATGAAATCAGCTGTGTCCAATTGGTTTGTTGCTTTTATTAATGGAAAAAAGGTACAAAAAAAATATCCATAACATTTGATAATTCATCACAAAGTGTGCCTCGTATCGTTATATTGCCCGTCCTTAATCGTACTACCATCCGTCTAACGATATTTATAGAGCAAAGATCAATCCAGTATTTCTATTGTTTGTCAACCTGTGGAGTTTAAATAAACTTTTGTTTTGTCATGTATGTTGATATAATTTTAAAACTTTTGAAAAGATATTTAACATTTATTTCAAGTCTAATGATCAGATCAACACACAGATCTTCCTCAGTTCTTGCATGAAGGCATGTGCACACTGTATTATTACAATAGTCTATACAGCTGTAAATGCCACAGCGAGCACATTACTGCACATCGATTTTTCCTATAGAAATAAGCCACATGTTATAAGTCTTGCTCATATGTGTGTGCCCACGCAGCAGTCAAATCGCTCACGGACTACAATTTTCACTTGTTCTTGCTCACCCACTCAAACAAAAAGCAAGCAAGTATAAAAAACCCTTTGTCTTTGGAGGCTGATAACAACCAAGAAATGTTAGAAAATTTGGTCTATGGTCGAGACGAGACAAAAAACTGCCAGTTTAATGGAAAGGTTTGGTGCTCGTCTCCCTAAAAGGAGACAACAGTTCTTTGGTACAGACTAAACAACAGCTATTCAAGCAGGCCCGTCCCCTGGACCTCACAATAACAGACAATAGCAGGAGACAGAGGGAGAGACGGAGGGAGGGGCATCCAGAGACAAGTGGGGTTATGAGAAAGGATTGCAGATCACATGGTGTGCTAGCATGCATTGTCAATGCAGGGACTTTCATCAAATACTTCTTTGAAGATCAATAAGGACGGAGAAAATCGTCACGGAAAAGTGGTTCGAATAGAGAAAGTGGGTTAAACTGATATTTCACTTTGCATGTGCATTTCAGACAAAAAACATTTATTTTTTGCGGGTCAAGTACAATAATATTCAAATAAGCAACAATAATAAATGAATTATTTCTTGCTGACGGGACATCAATTCTAACAGCCCACAGGTTTCCTTTGTGTTGGGAGGAGTTTAGGCTTCTTACACTTTCGGTTCTCATTCAATCAATAATTCGATAAACAGCCATCAGCAATTATTTAGAGAGATGATCAGAAAACCAGGTAACTTATTATTTAAGTAGTATAAGTATTAAGTCCCGGCTTTCTATTATGGAAAGTACTGTCGAACTCATAATAAAGTGTCATGTATGTTTCTAAGATTAAATAACTTGTAAATTAAATTAATGTTTAAATTTAATATTCCTGAAATGTGGAATCCTTATCAATCCATTACAGTATTTAATGTGTGAATTAATGTTGAGCTGCTGGCAAATGTGCATCTTCGCATCGACACGAGACGGAATTTAAGTTTGAATGAAGAGAAGATTATAGAGAGGAGACTCGGATACTGTGAGGAGATCAGTGTTACATCAGGCATCGTGCACTAACTAGAGATGGTGTTTCGTTTGGGATGGGATTAGTTCTTCCCTTAATCAAATACATGAGGGGTGTTTGAGTAGGAAACAATGCTCATGCTTGCCTGAACGCACAAACAGTGATAGTCTCACAGCTAGAGAACAGAGCTCCTTTCAGCAGCTTAGAAACACAGAGACTGGACAATTTCATGCATCTGATTTGAAGACTTGAGTCATGATCTCATTAGCAAACGTGACACCGGTAACCACACTGATGCAACATAGACTCTTCTCCGCACCAGAGGACTTACTGTGCGTCTATTTTTTCACAGCACATGATGTTACCCCTTTCACACACTTTCAACACCTAAGCAAATAGGGTTCAAATCAAAAGGGAAAATCCACTGTGAAAGACATGTTTTGATTAACATCTGATCTTCGGTGATGTCTAAATGGACCACTCTATGAAAGAATTTCAAATAGTACGTTGCTTAACAAGTTTCTACATTACCAACAGTGCCATGACTATCTGAAGCTACTGGAGTCAGTGGAAATTAGGGCTCAGGTCCTCTTTACATTAAGAGAGCAATAAAGCAGCACCTTTAGTACTTCCCGCTCTCACACCTCCTCGTCTGTACACTCAAGAAGATTAGGTTCAATTTCTTACCAACACTGGTGTCAATGCCTGCGTGTTCGTCGTCCAATAAATCACTAACTAGTCGACCTGGCGAAGTAAAAAAAAAAACAACAACTACTGCAAAAGTGTCTCGTAGCTGCAGTGCACTGTGAAACCGAGTCCAACTTCTGCTGTGTCCGCTACCTCTACGCTGGATGTCTCATTAGCAGGACAACGAATGTCCCTGGAAAATGGTGAGTGAGAAAACAAGAGAATCATATCATTATGTTTTTAGACTTAACAGCTTTAAACACCTCTGTAAGTGCACTAGCAGTGTACTGCAGGTACGGCACACAGTTACTATTTTCCTGACAGAAAAAACAAATAAACAAAAAAAAAAATGCATCAATCAGCAAATTGTCAACAGAATCACAAATATGACAACAAACGTATTCTTTTTCACAAAGATGCCACAAAAAAGCATTTTATAACCCAAGTTTCTAAAATTCTGCTACACATAGTGGGTAACGAGAACATAACTGATAAACTGCTGTAGCTCTTGGACTTTTTCATTCAGTACCATATCTTTATATCTTACCAGGTATTGAGGACTTCGGAGGTAAGAAAACATGTCCTCTGTCTGGGTTAGTTGGGAAAACGTTAGTCCTCGTCAGCAAGTAGCTTTTCCCCCCAAGTTGGTGGAGGAGAGAAAAAGAGCTGCTTTCCAACCCAAAGCCACCAGAAGCCAGCGGATGTAGTTATGAGCTTCGAGAGAGCATCTTAACAGCTATATTTAGTGCCATCAAAGTTCACTTTAAATAGACTCCCTCATTAGAACGCTGTCCTTCACCGTTTAAGAAAAGGGCAAGCCAGAGAAAGAGAGTTAGACAAAGAGAGGAGTAGAGGGAGTCATGGAAGGGACTGGTATCTCAGCACTGGAGGTCTGTCAGCACCACACTGAGGTCAAAGGTCACGCTACCAAGGGTCACACGAATTGCAGTTCACACGCTCCTGAGCAGGAGGGTGGCGTTTGATCACCTGCAGAGTGAATGAGTGTGAGGGAGAATACTCATGAGGATTGAGCATATGAAGGAAATGAAAGAGTTAAATAATGGGTTCTGGTTTGCCTGTTGTGTTGTGGGAAGTGAAGCATCCCCCAGGGCCAAGCAGATGACTGAATACGACGAGCCGATTATGGAGATGATGGGAATGACAGAGTGTAATTTGCATAACTCTAAAAGCCGGCAGTGGACTAACAAATTGAAAACAAAAAAAAAATGTTTGCCATTTTCTTGTTTTTAATCCAATTCAAAAATTCATGCTCTAATAACCCAAGCAACACAGCAGCTGCTGATGTATAGAACATATAAAGTACACACACTCCTTAGAAACAAAATAGTTTCTTAACATCAATAATAATTTATACAACTCAACCTAAAAATAAATAAATTCAGTTTGAAAAGCAGCATGTGAATTTAGGTTTAGGATAAAAATATCACATGGCACCAAAGATCTAAGGGCCTTTTTACACCTGGTCACTTCATGTGTTTTCTCAGATCTGATAGCTATCTGATTTGGTAAATCTGTTCCATTTACATTAGGTCACATAAATGCGTCTCGGCGAATAAAAGACATTCAGTTTTTGGTCAGGAAATAAGAAATAAGAGGCACCTTTCCCACCCCCTGGGTTTCCCCATCCTATTACACCTACATCAAAACACAGGGCATCTAACAGCATTTTGGATAACCGATCAATGAGCAGGAGGAAATTAATACATTCACCTGCATTTAGCATTAATATCTTAAATACGTATACTGAAAGTAACTTTTCTACTATTCTGAATGGTCCGTCATTAACAGAGCCGAGAATGAAGGTGTCGGACCCAGACACAGAGACTAATCTCAGAGACATCTTCCTTGATATCAGCAGCGATTTTCATCTTGATTTAGCCAAATTACTTCACACCGGACCTTAACAAAAGCTACTATTACTATCTTGTTGAGGGTAGCCATGGTTAGCTAGTTCCAGGTTATTATGATATCTACGTGAGGCAATCCGGAGACACTAACTACAGTAGATATAAAAACCACATGTATACAAAAGCATTCACCCAATTACATGAGCAAAATTCAGGTTAATTGCAACCTCAATAGTGTGTATAATTACTGCCTTAATCAAGCAGATTTAAATTTCCAATCATCAGCACAGGATGAGATGGTGTGTGGTGTGTGTGCAGTGTGTGTGTGTGTGTGTGTGTGTGTGTGTGTGTGTGTGTGTGTGTGTGTGTGTGTGTGTGCGGTGTGTGTGCGGTGTGTGTGCGTGTGGTGTGTGTGCGTGTGTGTGTGTATCCATGTGCAAGAGGAACCTCTCTGTACCTCTTTGGTCTTGTTCCTTTCTACGGTCTCCGAAACCTGATAAGGCTCAGAATGCACCACTTCCCATTCTGGCTCACTACACCGTTCTATTCAGCATTAAAAACATATTTCATGTTTGAAATACAAGCAGAAGAGTCTTTCAGAATCCACTCACCATTAAGTCTAGTGTTTGAGAGAACACCTGGAAGCAGAGTACCTTCTTCACTCATCTTGAGAAATGAATATGTTACATTTGAGACTAAAAATGTTCAATCAGGTAAATAACAAGTGCAGGTAAGAATCAACCGGGAAGAGGCGTCTCTCTGAATAAATGTGAAAATAATATTAGCTTCTTTTCTTTTCTCCCATGACTGGAGGATTTGATGTGGGGTATTTGATAGACTGTTGAGCACACAGACCTTTCCACACAGCAAAAAAACAAAACAAAACAAAAATAGCCAGAAGCTTAGAAGTTTAAAAAAAGACATACAGCACATTCAGTCACAGACAGGAAGTGATGTCACGTACGCAGAACAAGGAACAAAACCAGACAGGAAACAGCACAAGGCAGACTGTGGTTTCTGGGCCAGAGGTGAAAGTCTGGTGAAAATCTAACCACAGAAGATATGTACAGAAAAACAAAGCTGGGATTCACAATTTGTGGTTGAACATCTAGCTATTATAATTATTAGACTAGACTAAGGCAATCACACATACAATATATGCTAATGCTCCCTAGTATTTAGGTACGAGATCTAAACAATAAACAGAGAGAGAGAGAGACAGAGAGAGAGAGAGAGAGAGAGAGAGAGAGAGGACAGACGCTGGTGTGAAGGCATATTAACAGTTCTGAACATACTTTTCTACAAGAAAACATTGTGTATAACAGCTTGAGAGTTTACTGAGCATCAGCATTTAAATCCTTCCCCAAACACCAACCAACTGCCCAACATCACACTGCATTTACTATCAGCAACAATTACACAGCAGACTTGATTCACAATGCAGCCTGAGCTACAGTCTTGTAGAGAATTCCTCCTCAACTTAACATAAATTGTGTTTTTTTTTTTCTTTTTTCATCAGTCATAACTCAAATCAGTAGACCGAGATGAAGCACACAGAAGGCCAAAAACACAGCACAGCATTGCCAGAGTATACGGCCATTTAGACCTACATCTAATCTTGGCCTGTCTGAACTGTAAATGGAAATGAGGTATATGTGAATAGGCTTCACGTGGTGCTATAAAACAAGATTCGTACAAGAAGGGAATCTATTACCCCAAGTTCTATAGAGTTTTTCCCCCCCCAGTGTTTTTGGCATTGAAGTCACGTCCAATTGGGATTGAGATACAAGTAAATCTAAATATATACATAAAATAACATTATTCTAACATTATTCAACAGTTTGTTAATCTAAGCCTCTTGTCTGTGAAAATGTCTTCAATTATTTTTCAGCTCAAGTATGAAACATATCACAACACGGCACTGCAAAACTACCCCACACAGACACACACAATCATAAACACACACACACGCACACATTAAAACCTCATTCTTGGCAGGTGTTCAGTGAGAAGTCTTTCATAGAACAAACTGCCCAAATAGTTTGAAAGGGACTACACTCTCACATCTCCCTTTCTATCATTCATTAGCTCGCTAACTCATGGGACAGGGCGACAAGGCGGCCTGCTCCAAAAAACAAACCAATCATTGTGGAGACATTAAAGGGCAAGAAAAGCACAGAACAGCTCTATGAGTGTTTGGACTGGCACAGAAGCTATTGGACCTCCTATGCGCCTAAATAAAGGGGCATTTTAGGGGTACCCAGTGCATGCTGGCACAAACATCACACTCTTTGTTAGACTAAAGCAGAGCTATAGCACCACACCATGGAGGACACACATAGGGAAGAAGAGGAAAGTTGGATCTAAAAGGAAATTGTTCTGGGCTGAGTGAGGCTGACTCAGACACACTCGCCCGAGAAAGTGGTTACAGCAGGAAGTGTGTAGAACTGTATGAAACATCAAGCAGGCCACAGAGCAGCACGCAATATGCTAAACCAGGTGGATGTATACACGTCTTCTTGGTCCGCCCTGTCACCTGCTTCCACAAAGCACTCCAGAAAGTAGTATGTCCATTTTCATGTCCTAAACAACGGAACCACAGTTAACGCCAACACACTAATCAGATGCTTACACAAGCTGCCCATGACCTACTGATCCAGACAAAATAAAAACAAAGGCTGCTAACACACACAGAAACAGCTGTCCAGATACATCTGCGCATAATATTCAAAATCAGGTTACTAGATATTTAGATTGTTCATTAATCATTTTATTTTGAATAAATTATTGCACATTTCCAGGCAAAATGTGCACACACGTAAAACACAGCATTTTTGCCCTGTGAACACATCAGAAAGCTGGATTACTTACAATTAGGTTCAAAGCAGTCTGATCTGAGATGGATCAAACCATGATCAGCTTGGAAAATATAAGGACAGGTTGTCTGTGATCCAATGATGAGCAGTAGCACTGCTAGAATTAGCAAAAAAAACAAACTTTGTTCCAGTAATGAGGTATGATTTCTTTCTTAATAAAGCTTCTAATTAAAGCATTAAAAAGTATTATTATTATTTTTTTAATTCAACAGGTTTTTAATTTGGGGCATACTTTCGCATGGCAATATCAGTGTCCCTTATAGAGTCTGGTTGCCACTATTTGTTTAAAAAAACAAAGAAACAGAGTTTCAGCTAAAACCACAGGACTGTTTGACAGTCTGCAAATATCTTGAACCTTCTACTGTCCTGAGAGCTCATGACTGCTCCAGACTTGTTTTGTTTCAGCACTTTCACAACTGTACTTCCGATGGTGCATGTACATGAACTGGCAACTAATCTGGAAGTGAGAAGGTCCACTCAGACCGAAAGAAAACAAAAATGTGATTGGCACTCAAGCTGGGATTCTCGGGAGCAGATGGCCTACAGGCTCAAATTAAATGGAAAGGGGAAGATTGCTTCTGAAGATTACTAAGAAGAAGAATTAGTGATTTTTTGCTAAAAACGGTAGAACGTTTAGAAGCATACAGATGCTGTTTACTTTTTTTTGCCAAGCAGAAAAGCAGAAGTGCAGATCAATTTAAATTCCTCTTTAGCTTGAAAATCAGTGCTGTATCACATTTAAGCACAATAAAATGTCAGTATATACAAAGTAACGGCCTGAATAAAACATTCAGCTTTATATAAGTCGAGGCAAGTTCATAGGTTCTGCTATAGGGTCGCATCATCTGCATTTTACTGAAGAGGGTCTTACACATGCAGAGACAAAGTCATATTGCTCACAGGAGTCAGTGGGAGTTAAGGGGAAATACGGAGAGAGCACCGCTTCCTGTATCCTCCATCATTCCCTGAACCATGTGGTGTCAACACTGAGCACTGCAGGAACACAAAAAAAATCCCCTTTATTTCTGTCTGTTCAGACAGTTTCTGTTAGCGAGCCTTTCAGTA